>NW_022592087.1:0-4310 GCF_004348235.1 Phoca vitulina
TCATTCGGCATCAGGGAAATACAAATCAAAACCACAATGAGATACCATCTCATACCAGTCAGAATGCTTAAAATTAACAAGACGGGAAATAACAAATGTTGGGGAGGATGCATGTGTCACCACTCACTGAATCAGAAAAATAGAATATTGCCCACACCCCAGAGATCACTTCATGGTTCTCTTTCTTCCCTAAAGGAATTTACTATCTTGACTTTTATGGTGTTCATTTCCTTGTTTTCCCTTATAGTTTACCTCCTAAGGAAATACCCCTAAACAAATTATCATATTTTACTTGCTTTTGACCTTTATGTGTGTAATCAGATATTACTCTGTAATATTTGGCTTCTTTTCTCAGCATTATGTTTTTAAGATGTGTCGATGTTGCTGCAGGTTGCTGTAGTTAATTTTCATTGCTGTATAATATCCCATTGTATAAAAACATCATGTGTTTTTTATCTGTTCTACCATTAATGGACACTGGGTAGTTTTCATTTTGGGGCTATTAGTGATTCATGCTGCATTGGATTCTTGTACATGTACGCTGGTGCATATAAGCATGCATTTCTGTAGCATTTTTCTGGAAGACGAATTGCTAGTTCACACTGACATGACATTTTACCATGCGATTTTCCAAAGTATTGAAATGCTCCCATTAACAGGAGAGGAGAATTCCCATTGTTCCATAACATTGGCAATATTTGTTATTGTCAGAGTTTTTAATTTTTGTCAATCTGATGGATATATAGTGTTATCTTACTGTAGAGTTTTAGTTTTGCATTTCCCCATGTTTGCAGGTTAATTTCAGCTAAACTGAAATCTGCTCTTTGAAACTTATGGGCATTTATGTATCTTTTAAAGAGTCTGAGATTAAAACGGCTACTTCAAAAATCAGAGTAACATGTTTTAAATATAGAATTAAAATATTAAGGTGTTCTATGGCTACCCTTATGAAGCTAACTCTGAAACACAGGTTTGATTTTATTCATGAAGCCTCAAGCGATTTGGATCCTGTTTCCATCTGTATTTCAAAGCTCATATTAAGCTACTTTTTGAACATTCCTCAGTCGATGATCTTTGTCCAAACCCAGTAAAAATACAACCAAAGCATAGCTAATGACTGCATGAGAGAATCTGCCCATTTTACCTACTTTGGATAAAGCTACAGAAGAATGAAGAAGACACCCTCAGTGAACTCAGCCCTCCTGTCCCTGACTCTGACTCTGATGTACCAGGACAGCGTGACGAGGATGAGAAGGTGAACCAGATGTCTGCTACCTCTCTCATCCCCAAGAGCTGACCCGGCTCAGCCCCAGGCCACCTGGTACTCAGACCTCAATCACTTCTCCGCACGTCCTTCAGGGAATCCATCATTATTTTGTGGTGGTTTTTTTATAAGCAGAAAATTTTATGGGGAAAAATGAAGAAGAGGATTTACATCATGCAATGTACCTACCACAGATGTTCACAGCCAACTTTTTGGCTCCCTGAAATTCTTTCTCTCAGGGCTGCTACCATAACCCTTCTCTCCTTTCTTACACGCATCCCAGTCTTCCTTGATGTCCTGGGCAATTCATTTCTACCCTCTAACTTGCATTCTCTGCTCAGAAATACAAAAGCCCTTCAATTCACATGAGCCTACCCTTCAGAGAAGGCAATGCAGTTCTGTTAGCATCCTAACATGCTCTTGGGATTTTATCCCCCATCACATTACAGTTTATAAAATACCCCTCATAGCCACGGAGAATGTGAAGACAAGGTCTGATAAATACATCTTTGCCATCTTTTTATGTCAACTTCCAAAGTTGATCCAAACCTTTGATCCAAACCCATTAGCCTCACCACCACCACCCAGCCCTTGCCAGAAGAGTTAACATGAACTGACAGGAAGTGAGTGACTTCCAGTTGGCTTTGACCACCAGCAAATTGCCCAAAAGGCAAGTAAGAACATGAGGAAGCAGAAGCATGAATGATCCAGATGACGAGGCTCTGAGCTCTTAACACTCTGGGCCTGGGGCAGAACATCCAAGGCCTGATTGCAAGTTCTCTTGTCACTTTGCCTTCCCCTAAGTCTCAGGTTCCCTACCCTGGAGCACTGCAGTGCTGGCGGGGAGGCTCTGCTGCCGGAGGATCAAGAGCAGTGGAGAAAATGGACAGGTCTTCTGCTCTACGAGGTCTACGGACAGTCAGAAACAGTAGGTAGATGGTACTTTCTTGGTCAGTCAGGATGTGCTGAGCCACTGAGCCCAGCAGACGAGCTGAACCATGTATGTGCAGAGGCCCCACTCTGCTCACAGCATTGCTTGAAGCCAATGGGAGGCTTCAGAATTCTAGGCTAATTTGCCCCAAATCAATTTGCACAAAGACAATTCACAGCTCATCAGTTTGTCAAGAGGCCAATGTACTGAAAACTATTGGACAAAACTTTGAAAAGGGGTGTAAGGACATGGTGCTACCATCCTTGTGATCATTAGCTCTAGGGAGCCCAGGAAGGGTGGCGGGATGGGAGGTTCTCTCCAGTTACATGGAGCCCACCATCTGCAAGTCCTGCCTACTTCATCCCTTCCTAGGGTGGCAACCACAGGCAGCCAGGAGCTGGCCCCAGCAGTTCATTTCTGGTGTTCACGTGGACAGCACACAGGTTTGATTGTGGGACACTAGCTAGAGTGGGGGAGGGAGCAGAAACTTCCTGTATATACCAACACACACACACAGACACACACACACACACACACACACACACACACACACAGTGTGACTCCCAAAGGCATCACTGACTAGCCAGGTGACAGGGCATTCAGAGTATCAGGCATGTCTTGAACCACAAAAACGTTATTAATGATAGTAGGGGCAGGGGCAGGTATCTTTCTTCCAACACAATTCTCAAGTCATTTCTGTTGCTGGGCCACTTTCCCCAGCCTCCTTGTTATCCCTGTAACTGACAGACAGATGACTACCATCTCAGGAGCTGGAGCAAAATGACTATTTTAGCCTCAATTCACATACTTGTCTGACTTTTTGCAAAAAAATATGCTTTTAAATCATCAGTTAATTGGTCTGCTTCCAGGCCTAAGAAATATTAAGACTCTAGGTTAGTTCTTGTATGTTTCATAGTTTATATTTGGACAAGGAGGAGGGTGGGATGAGAACTACAATATACCCATGATCCAGGTTCCTTTGTATCAACTATTTGCAACAACAGAACACTGCCTTATACCCAGGTGGTGCTGTATTTCACAAAGTATTTTCATAGCCACTGACTCATCTGTGGAACATTTTCCACATGCCTGTACTGTGAGCAGCAACATAGCAAAGGAGAAAGAGCTTTCCCTCTCAGAAACTCAGACCCCAGTTCAAATCTCAGCTTGCCAATTACAGGCTTCAAGACTATTGGCATAGCATTGAACCTTCCAGAGTCTCTGCTTCTCTGTCTCCAAAATGGAAATATAACCCAGTCTCGCTGGGTTGTGATAAGGGAAATGAAAGGAAGTATATAAAGCTCTGGCTACAATGTCCAACCTCTTGTACATGCTCACCTTGCCGTTACTCTTGTTTTTAAGTAAGTGTTGCCCTAGATGCTAGGATAGTAGAGATGAATGGGGCAATCTCTATTCTCAGGATGCTTGTTATCCACTGAGGGAAACAGACAAGCAAAAATAAGTATAATTGGGAGCTCCTGGTTGGCTCAGTGGGTTGAGCTTCCGACTCTTGGTTTCAGCTTAGGTGGTGATCTCATGGGTCGTGGGATTGAGCCCCCGCATAGAGCTCCATGCTCAGCAGGGAGTCTGCTTAAGACTCTCTCTCCCTCTGCCCCCCAAACCCCATTCAAGCACTCTTGAGCTCTTTCTCTCTCTCTAAAATAAATGGATAAATATTTTTTAAAAAAGAAGTATAATGCTCTGTTGGCTACAATGGAAGTGTGGGAAGAAATACTACAGAAGGAGAATCTCCCAACTGACTTTTCTTGGGGCCAGAATAATAGCTAGTTGTAACTGTTTATGGAACTAACTTGGTGTGCCAGGCACTGTGTGAAGAGTTTTCCACACACTCACAGGTACTATGAGAGCTAAGTGTTGTAATTACCCCCCTTTACAGAGGAGAAGATGAAAGGGGATTAATTGGCACATAGCTGGAGTCAAGATTCAAATCCTTGGGTGGCTCAAGTCGGTTAAGCATTTGCCTTTGGCTTGGGTGGTGGTCCTGGGGTCCTGGGATCGAGCCCCGCATTGGGCTCCCTGCTCAGCTGGGGAGTCTGCTTCTCCCTCTCCCTCTGCCCCTCCCCCTCCACCCCTACTCTGTCTCTCGTTTTTCTC
>NW_022592088.1:0-4309 GCF_004348235.1 Phoca vitulina
TTCTGTGCATTGATTTTATATCCTGCCACTTGACTGAATTCCTGTATGAGTTCTAGCAGTTTTGGGGTGGAGTCTTTGGGATTTTCCACATAAAGTATCATATCATCTACAAAGAGTGAGAGTTTGACTTCTTCCTTGCCAATTTGGATGCCTTTGATTTCTTTTTGTTGTCTGATTGCTGTGGCTAGGACTTCCAATACTATGTTGAATAGCAGTGGTGATAGTGGACATCCCTGCCGCGTTCCTGACCTTAGGGGGAAAGCTCTCAGTTTTTCCCCATTGACAATGATATTCGCTGTAGGTTTTTCATAGATGGCTTTTATGATATTGAGGTATGTACCCTCTATCCCTACACTCTGAAGAGTTTTGATCAAGAAAGGATGCTGTACTTTGTCAAATGCTTTTTCTGCATCTATTGAGAGGATCATGTGATTCTTGTTTTTTCTTTTGTTAATGTATTGTATCACGTTGATTGATTTGCGGATGTTGAACCAACCTTGCAGCCCAGGGATAAATCCCACTTGGTCGTGGTGAATAATCCTTTTAATGTACTGTTGGATCCTATTGGCTAGTATTTTGGTGAGAATTTTTGCATCCATGTTCATCAGGGATATTGGTCTGTAATTCTCCTTTTTGATGGGGTCTTTGTCTGGTTTTGGGATCAAGGTAATGCTGGCCTCATAAAATGAGTTTGGAAGTTTTCCTTCCATTTCTATTTTTTGGAACAGTTTCAGAAGGATAGGTATTAATTCTTCTTGAAATGTTTGGTAGAATTCCCCTGGGAAGCCATCTGGCCCTGGGCTTTTGTGTTTTGGGAGATTTTTGATGACTGCTTCTATTTCCTTAGTGGTTATAGGTCTGTTCAGGTTTTCTATTTCTTCCTGGTTCAGTTTTGGTAGTTGATACATCTCTAGGAATGCATCCATTACTTCCAGGTTATCTAATTTGTTGGCATAGAGTTGCTCATAATATGTTCTTATAATTGTTTGTATTTCTTTGGTGTTGGTTGTGATTTCTCCTCTTTCATTCATGATTTTGTTGATTTGGGTCATTTCTCTTTTCTTTTTGATAAGTCTGGCCAGGGGCTTATCAATCTTGTTAATTCTTTCAAAGAACCAGCTCCTAGTTTCGTTGATCTGTTCTACTGTTCTTTTGGTTTCTATTTCATTGATTTCTGCTCTGATCTTTATGATTTCTCTTCTCCTGCTGGGTTTAGGCTTGATTTGCTGTTCTTTCTCCAGCTCCTTTAGGTGTAGGGTTAGGTTGTGTACTTGAGACCTTTCTTGTTTCTTGAGAAAGGCTTGTATTGCTATATACTTTCCTCTTAGGACTGCCTTTGCTGTATCCCAAAGATTTTGAATAGTTGTGTTTTCATTTTCATTGGTTTCCATGAATTTTTTTAATTCTTCTTTAATTTCCTGGTTGACCCATTCATTCTTCAGTAGGATGCTCTTTAGCCTCCATGTATTTGAGTTCTTTCCGACTTTCCTCTTGTGATTGAGTTCTAGTTTCAAAGCATTGTGGTCTGAAAATAGGCAGGAGATGATCCCAATCTTCTGGTACCAGTTGAGACCTGATTTATGACCTAGGATGTGATCGATTCTGGAGAATGTTCCATGGGCACTAGAGAAGAATGTGTATTCCGTTGCTTTGGGATGGAATGTTCTGAATATGTCTGTGAAGTCAATTTGGTCCAGTGTGTCAATTAAAGTCTTTATTTCCTTGTTGATCTTTTGCTTAGACGATCTGTCCATTTCAGTGAGGGGGGTGTTAAAGTCCCCCACTATTATTGTATTGTTGTCAATGTGTCTTTGCTTTTGTTATTAATTGCCTTATATAATTGGCTGCTCCCATGTTAGGGGCATAGATATTTACAATTGTTAGATCTTCTTGTTGGATAGACCCTTTAAGTAGGATATAGTGTCCTTCCTCATCTCTTATTACAGTCTCTGGTTTAAAATCTAATTTGTCTGATATAAGGATTGCCACCCCAGCTTTCTTTTGGTGTCCATTAGCATGGTAAATAGTTTTCCACCCCCTCACTTTCAATCTGGGGGTGTCTTTGGGTCTAAAATGAGTCTCTTGCAGACAGCATATCGATGGGTCTTGTTTTTTAATCCAATCTGATAGCCTGTGTCTTTTGATTGGGGCATTTAGCCCATTTACATTCAGGGTAACTATTGAAAGATAGGAATTCAGTGCCATTGTATTGCCTGTAAAGTGACTGTTACTGTATATTGTTTGTGTTCCTTTCTGGTCTATGTTGCTTTTAAGCTCTCTCTTTGCTTAGAGGACCCCTTTCAATATTTGTTGTAGGGCTGGTTTCGTGTTTGCAAATTCCTTTAGTTTTTGTTTGTCCTGGAAGCTTTTTATCTCTCCTTCAATTTTCAATGACAGCCTAGCTGGATATAGTATTCTTGGCTGCATATTTTTCTCATTTAGTGCTCTGAATATGTCCTGCCAGTCCTTTCTGGCCTGCCAGGTCTCTGTGGATAAGTCTGTTGCCAATCTAATGTTTCTACCATTGTAGGTTACATATCTCTTCTCCCGAGCTGCTTTCAGGATTTTCTCTTTGTCTCTGAGACTCGTAAGTTTTACTATTAGATGTCGGGGTGTTGACCTATTTTTATTGATTTTGAGAGGGGTTCTCTGTGCTTCCTGGATTTTGATGCCTGTTTCCTTCCCCAAATTAGGGAAGTTCTCTGCTATAATTTGCTCCATTATACCTTCTGCCCCTCTCTCTCTTTCTTCTTCTTCTGGGATCCCAATTATTCTAATGTTGTTTCGTCTTATGGTATCGTTTATCTCTCGAATTCTGCCCTCGTGATCCAGTAGTTGTTTATCTCTCTTTTTCTCAGCTTCTTTATTTTCCATCATTTGGTCTTCTATCTCACTGATTCTTTCTTCTGCCTCATTTATCCTAGCAGTTAGCGCCCCCATATTTGATTGCACCTCATTGATAGCCTTTTTGATTTCTACTTGGTTCGATTTTAGTTCTTTTACTTCTCCAGAAAGGGTTTCTCTAATAACTTCCATGTTTTTTTCAAGCCCAGCTAGTATCTTTAAAGTGATGATTCTGAACTCTAGATCTGACATCGTACTAATGTCCGTATTGAGTAGGTCCCTGGCAGTCGGTACTACCTCTTGTTCTTTTTGTTGAGGTGATTTTTTCCGTCTTGTCATTTTGTGCAGAGGAGAATAGATTAATGAGAGAACAAAATGCTAGCAGGGTAACAACGTCCCCAGAAAATATACTCTAAACAAATCAGAAAAGACCTGAAGCAGTGGGAAAAGAAAGGGAAAGAGAGAAAAAAGAAAAGGAAAGAAAGAAAGAAAAAAGAAAAAGATAAAGATAAAAACAAACAAAAGCAGAACAAAACAAAACAAAAGAAAAACAGAATGTGATCAAATATGATCAGGCTGGATTATAGATCAGTGCCACACACTAGATTTTGGGTGTATTTTGGTCTGTTAAAAGAAAGTCCCTCCCAAAATTTTAAAGAAAGAAAAACTTATATATGTACAAAAATAAGGGTTGATATGATGAAGGGATGGAATATGACTGTAAAGATGGAAATTATAAAAAATTTTTAAAAAAGGATTTGATAAGTTGTTTGAAAAAAGAAAGAAGAGGATTAAAAAAAAAAAAAGAAAGAAAGAAAGAAAAAAGGGAGAGAATGTGATCAGGCAGGGGAGTAGAAAAAAACCATACACTAGAGATTTAGAGTATATTTTGATCTGTTAGAAGAAACTATCTCAAGATTTTAAAGAGAGAACAACTTATATATATATGCCAAAAATACGGGTAACTACTATGAAGGGATAGAATATGACTTTAAAAATGAAAAATAAAAATGTTTTTTTTTAAAAAAGGGATTGATAAGATGTTGGTTGAAAAAGGGAAAAAGAAAAATTCAAAAAAAAAGAAAAAAGGAAAAAAGAAAAAAAGACAGTTAAAAAAAATAATTAACTTTGAAAGACTAAAGAATCATGGTAAAAAAGCCATGAATTCTATGTGCAGTATTCCCCTAGCGCTGGATTTCTGCCGTTCTCATTGATCGGTAAACTTGGTCTTGGCTGGCTGTTCTCGCTGATCTTCTGGGGGAGGGGCCTGTTGCCGTGGTTCCCAAATGTCTTTGCCGGAGGCAAAATTGCCCCGCCCTTGCCGGTCCGGGCTAAGTAATCTGCTCGGGTTTGCTCTCCGGAGCTTTTGTTCCCTGCAAGCTTTCCGTACAGCTTTGGAGGCGGAGAGTGAAAATGGCGGCCTCCCAGTCTCCGCCCCGGCGGAGCCGAGAACTCGGGGTCCCGC
>NW_022592089.1:0-4308 GCF_004348235.1 Phoca vitulina
TTCTGTGCATTGATTTTATATCCTGCCACTTGACTGAATTCCTGTATGAGTTCTAGCAGTTTTGGGGTGGAGTCTTTGGGATTTTCCACATAAAGTATCATATCATCTACAAAGAGTGAGAGTTTGACTTCTTCCTTGCCAATTTGGATGCCTTTGATTTCTTTTTGTTGTCTGATTGCTGTGGCTAGGACTTCCAATACTATGTTGAATAGCAGTGGTGATAGTGGACATCCCTGCCGCGTTCCTGACCTTAGGGGGAAAGCTCTCAGTTTTTCCCCATTGACAATGATATTCGCTGTAGGTTTTTCATAGATGGCTTTTATGATATTGAGGTATGTACCCTCTATCCCTACACTCTGAAGAGTTTTGATCAAGAAAGGATGCTGTACTTTGTCAAATGCTTTTTCTGCATCTATTGAGAGGATCATGTGATTCTTGTTTTTTCTTTTGTTAATGTATTGTATCACGTTGATTGATTTGCGGATGTTGAACCAACCTTGCAGCCCAGGGATAAATCCCACTTGGTCGTGGTGAATAATCCTTTTAATGTACTGTTGGATCCTATTGGCTAGTATTTTGGTGAGAATTTTTGCATCCATGTTCATCAGGGATATTGGTCTGTAATTCTCCTTTTTGATGGGGTCTTTGTCTGGTTTTGGGATCAAGGTAATGCTGGCCTCATAAAATGAGTTTGGAAGTTTTCCTTCCATTTCTATTTTTTGGAACAGTTTCAGAAGGATAGGTATTAATTCTTCTTGAAATGTTTGGTAGAATTCCCCTGGGAAGCCATCTGGCCCTGGGCTTTTGTGTTTTGGGAGATTTTTGATGACTGCTTCTATTTCCTTAGTGGTTATAGGTCTGTTCAGGTTTTCTATTTCTTCCTGGTTCAGTTTTGGTAGTTGATACATCTCTAGGAATGCATCCATTACTTCCAGGTTATCTAATTTGTTGGCATAGAGTTGCTCATAATATGTTCTTATAATTGTTTGTATTTCTTTGGTGTTGGTTGTGATTTCTCCTCTTTCATTCATGATTTTGTTGATTTGGGTCATTTCTCTTTTCTTTTTGATAAGTCTGGCCAGGGGCTTATCAATCTTGTTAATTCTTTCAAAGAACCAGCTCCTAGTTTCGTTGATCTGTTCTACTGTTCTTTTGGTTTCTATTTCATTGATTTCTGCTCTGATCTTTATGATTTCTCTTCTCCTGCTGGGTTTAGGCTTGATTTGCTGTTCTTTCTCCAGCTCCTTTAGGTGTAGGGTTAGGTTGTGTACTTGAGACCTTTCTTGTTTCTTGAGAAAGGCTTGTATTGCTATATACTTTCCTCTTAGGACTGCCTTTGCTGTATCCCAAAGATTTTGAATAGTTGTGTTTTCATTTTCATTGGTTTCCATGAATTTTTTTAATTCTTCTTTAATTTCCTGGTTGACCCATTCATTCTTCAGTAGGATGCTCTTTAGCCTCCATGTATTTGAGTTCTTTCCGACTTTCCTCTTGTGATTGAGTTCTAGTTTCAAAGCATTGTGGTCTGAAAATAGGCAGGAGATGATCCCAATCTTCTGGTACCAGTTGAGACCTGATTTATGACCTAGGATGTGATCGATTCTGGAGAATGTTCCATGGGCACTAGAGAAGAATGTGTATTCCGTTGCTTTGGGATGGAATGTTCTGAATATGTCTGTGAAGTCAATTTGGTCCAGTGTGTCAATTAAAGTCTTTATTTCCTTGTTGATCTTTTGCTTAGACGATCTGTCCATTTCAGTGAGGGGGGTGTTAAAGTCCCCCACTATTATTGTATTGTTGTCAATGTGTCTTTGCTTTTGTTATTAATTGCCTTATATAATTGGCTGCTCCCATGTTAGGGGCATAGATATTTACAATTGTTAGATCTTCTTGTTGGATAGACCCTTTAAGTAGGATATAGTGTCCTTCCTCATCTCTTATTACAGTCTCTGGTTTAAAATCTAATTTGTCTGATATAAGGATTGCCACCCCAGCTTTCTTTTGGTGTCCATTAGCATGGTAAATGGTTTTCCACCCCCTCACTTTAAATCTGGGGGTGTCTTTGGGTCTACAATGAGTCTCTTGCAGACAGCATATCGATGGGTCTTGTTTTTTAATCCAATCTGATAGCCTGTGTCTTTTGATTGGGGCATTTAGCCCATTTACATTCAGGGTAACTATTGAAAGATAGGAATTCAGTGCCATTGTATTGCCTGTAAAGTGACTGTTACTGTATATTGTTTGTGTTCCTTTCTGGTCTATGTTGCTTTTAAGCTCTCTCTTTGCTTAGAGGACCCCTTTCAATATTTGTTGTAGGGCTGGTTTCGTGTTTGCAAATTCCTTTAGTTTTTGTTTGTCCTGGAAGCTTTTTATCTCTCCTTCAATTTTCAATGACAGCCTAGCTGGATATAGTATTCTTGGCTGCATATTTTTCTCATTTAGTGCTCTGAATATGTCCTGCCAGTCCTTTCTGGCCTGCCAGGTCTCTGTGGATAAGTCTGTTGCCAATCTAATGTTTCTACCATTGTAGGTTACATATCTCTTCTCCCGAGCTGCTTTCAGGATTTTCTCTTTGTCTCTGAGACTCGTAAGTTTTACTATTAGATGTCGGGATGTTGACCTATTTTTATTGATTTTGAGAGGGGTTCTCTGTGCTTCCTGGATTTTGATGCCTGTTTCCTTCCCCAAATTAGGGAAGTTCTCTGCTATAATTTGCTCCATTATACCTTCTGCCCCTCTCTCTCTTTCTTCTTCTTCTGGGATCCCAATTATTCTAATGTTGTTTCGTCTTATGGTATCGTTTATCTCTCGAATTCTGCCCTCGTGATCCAGTAGTTGTTTATCTCTCTTTTTCTCAGCTTCTTTATTTTCCATCATTTGGTCTTCTATCTCACTGATTCTTTCTTCTGCCTCATTTATCCTAGCAGTTAGCGCCCCCATATTTGATTGCACCTCATTGATAGCCTTTTTGATTTCTACTTGGTTCGATTTTAGTTCTTTTACTTCTCCAGAAAGGGTTTCTCTAATAACTTCCATGTTTTTTTCAAGCCCAGCTAGTATCTTTAAAGTGATGATTCTGAACTCTAGATCTGACATCGTACTAATGTCCGTATTGAGTAGGTCCCTGGCAGTCGGTACTACCTCTTGTTCTTTTTGTTGAGGTGATTTTTTCCGTCTTGTCATTTTGTGCAGAGGAGAATAGATTAATGAGAGAACAAAATGCTAGCAGGGTAACAACGTCCCCAGAAAATATACTCTAAACAAATCAGAAAAGACCTGAAGCAGTGGGAAAAGAAAGGGAAAGAGAGAAAAAAGAAAAGGAAAGAAAGAAAGAAAAAAGAAAAAGATAAAGATAAAAACAAACAAAAGCAGAACAAAACAAAACAAAAGAAAAACAGAATGTGATCAAATATGATCAGGCTGGATTATAGATCAGTGCCACACACTAGATTTTGGGTGTATTTTGGTCTGTTAAAAGAAAGTCCCTCCCAAAATTTTAAAGAAAGAAAAACTTATATATGTACAAAAATAAGGGTTGATATGATGAAGGGATGGAATATGACTGTAAAGATGGAAAGTATAAAAAATTTTAAAAAAGGATTTGATAAGTTGTTTGAAAAAAGAAAGAAGAGGATTAAAAAAAAAAAAAGAAAGAAAGAAAGAAAAAAGGGAGAGAATGTGATCAGGCAGGGGAGTAGAAAAAAACCATACACTAGAGATTTAGAGTATATTTTGATCTGTTAGAAGAAACTATCTCAAGATTTTAAAGAGAGAACAACTTATATATATATGCCAAAAATACGGGTAACTACTATGAAGGGATAGAATATGACTTTAAAAATGAAAAATAAAAATGTTTTTTTTTAAAAAAGGGATTGATAAGATGTTGGTTGAAAAAGGGAAAAAGAAAAATTCAAAAAAAAAGAAAAAAGGAAAAAAGAAAAAAAGACAGTTAAAAAAAATAATTAACTTTGAAAGACTAAAGAATCATGGTAAAAAAGCCATGAATTCTATGTGCAGTATTCCCCTAGCGCTGGAGTTCTGCCGTTCTCACTGATCGGTAAACTTGGTCTTGGCTGGCTGTTCTCGCTGATCTTCTGGGGGAGGGGCCTGTTGCCGTGGTTCCCAAATGTCTTTGCCGGAGGCAAAATTGCCCCGCCCTTGCCGGTCCGGGCTAAGTAATTTGCTCGCGTTTGCTCTCCGGAGCTTTTGTTCCCTGCAAGCTTTCCGTACAGCTTTGGAGGCAGAGAGTGAAAATGGTGGCCTCCCAGTCTCCGCCCCGGCGGAGCCGAGAACTCGGGGTCCCGC
>NW_022592090.1:0-4307 GCF_004348235.1 Phoca vitulina
CAAGCTTTCTAAGAGAATATTCAAAGTAATATTTGATTATTATTATTATTATTATTATTATTTTTAGAGAGAAAGAGTGCACCTGCACATGAATGGGAGTGGGGCAGAGGGAGAGGGAGAGAGAATCCCAAGAGGGCTCCACATCAGAGAACTCCACCTCATGACCCCGAGATCATGACATGAATGATTATGGCTGTATTTTAAATCTAGTTGAATATAAAAAATATATAGACTATAATTCAGCATAACTTGTATCCAGCAAATAAAAATTAGACTTGAGAGGGGCTTTAATTTGAATAAAATTGTTGTGTCATCTATGAAAGTTTAAGAGGTTAAGTTATAAATTGTTAATAGTAGGCTGATACTAATAATTTAGCCTTATACTGCTAAAATAATAATTTTAATCTTTGTCACCACATTTTAATACCATGATGAATAGATAAATGGAAATGTTCATACCTGCAATGAGCATGTTGAAATTGAGATTCAATTAAGTGGATTCACTTGACGGTTTACTCCAGATTTCCCACATGAACTGAAGTGTAGATGCTGTATCTCAGTCCTTTTCCTTTGGTGGCTTTTTATACATTTTAGGTTGGAATAATTTTATGTTCATCTATATAAATTTGAATTTTTAGTCTGAAATCATGTATCTTACGACCTTTTAACTTTTTGCAGGCATTTTTCATTAAATCATAATTTGGGACAACTATGGTGAGCTTTAGCAAAACTGATTTAATCTTCCCACTGCTATTTATAATTTTTTAAGGCAATTTTACAAATAATTTGCTTATTTCAAAGTTCAATGACTATCATTTGGGCATAAGTTTGTCCCATACAAAGAGAATTGTATCTGTAATATATTAATTTGGCATTGGATCTCCATTTACAGATTAATGGGGGGTGGCAGGATTCTTGTACTGTAGCAGGAATGGAAGTCAGGGAGGGAGGTGAAAGCCAGGTTATCTAGGGCCTTGAAGCCCATTAGAATGACTTCACTTTTGAGGGCGCCTGGGTGGCTCAGTTGGTTAAGCGACTGCCTTCGGCTCAGGTCATGATCCTGGAGTCCTGGGATCGAGTCCCGCATCCGGCTCCCTGCTCAGCAGGGAGTCTGCTTCTCCCTGTGACCCTCCTCCCTCTCATGCTCTCTTGTCTCTCATTCTCTCTCTCTCAAATAAATAAATAAAATCTTTAAAAAAAAAAAGAATGACTTCACTTTTGTTCTGAGATAGTAATCTATTGGAAGGATTTGAACAGAGGATTGAATACGTGAGGAACTTTGACATTAATTTAAGCTTCTAATAAAAAAGAGGGAAAACATTTCATCATGTAGAATTTACCACTGCTAGGCCCACCTAAATACCCATTTCTTTTTGAGACCTCAGTAGGGTGGGAAGCTTTGCAGATTCATCAACAGGGAATGGAGAGTGGGGCTGAATTAGTTACCTAAGTAACATAACGCTGACTAGGCAGGAGGATGACACCTGTATGTGGTGATATTTTTGAAAGTACATATGTTAGAGTTATATATTATTAACATAACTTAATACTAAGATAATTTATAAAATTAGTAACAGAAACGTCTTATTAGGTAGCTGTGAGACACCTTCAACTAGAACTGGCTGATGCCCTAAAAAAACAGTCTATGTCAGAGGCTTCACTGGAGGTTACATCACGTTGCCGTATTAATTTAGAAGATGAGACACAGGATTTGAGGAAGAAATTAGGTCAAATCAGAAGTCAGGTATGTATTAAATGTAGCATGTCAACAATTAATCTGTAGCAGGTTAATATAAAGTGTTTTAGGTTGCTAATTTCCATGGACCATTTTCTTTTGTATTTTCATTAAAATTTAGTGTAATTTTAGTATCTTCACAATGCACTTATTTCTTAAACTTTGACTTTCATTCTGCTATTTGTGTTATACATTTTTTTCCTTACAGTATTTACCCTTAGGAAAGTTGAGACTTATGCATCATTCCTCACAGAAATTGAGGGACTTTTTTTTTCCTACTAAACAATTTTTTTAAAGATTTATGTATTATTTGAGAGAGAGCGAGAGTGCGTGCGCATGCACATGCGTGAGTGGGGGGAGAGGCAGAGGGAGAGGGAGAGGGAGAGAATCTCGGGCAGACTCCCTGCCCAGCACAGAGCCCCACGCCAGCTCGACTCCATGATCCTGAGCTGAAATCATGAGTTGGATGCTTAACCAACTGAGCCACCCAGGTGCAATGTTTTTTAATGATATCTCTGTTACCATGATGAGGTGAGCCATATAAAATCAGAAGATAATCTTTAATGGAATGTTTCAGAAAATGGTCTTATTTCTCATGTTCACTTTTGTGAACGGATATAGAATCCGTACTGATTTTAGGATAACTTGTACAGAAAAGTCATTTTACAAACCAGTTGAACTTAGGCATTTCCTTCATTTTCTTTTCCTTTTAGATATATTGTAAATGCATAGAAATATTCAGATCATGTGTAGTATATACACCCAAAAGAGAGAATTAAGAAATTAAGAATGGGTGCTTCCATTGGATTTTTTTTTTTTTTTTAAGATTTTATTTATTTGACAGAGACACAGCAAGAGAGGGAACACAAGCTGGGGGAGTGGGCGAGGGAGAAGCAGGCTTCCCGCCAAGCAAGGAGCCTGATGTGGGGCTTGATCCCAGGACCCTGGGACCATGACCTGAGCCGAAGCCAGCCGCTTAATGACTGAGCCACCCAGGTGTCCCCATTGGATTTTTTAAAACTTTATTGAGATATAATGCACATACCATACAATTCACCCATTTAACATGTACAGTTCAGTGTTTTGATTATATTCATAGAGTTGTGCAACTATCACTGCCATCAAGTAGAACATTTTCATCACCCTGGAAAGAAACCCTTAGCCCTGGAGCTCCCAGCCTCAGGCAACCACCAGTCTACTTCCAGCCTCTATAGAGTTGCCTATTCTGAATATTCCATATAAAGGGGGTCACACAATGTGTGGTCCTTTGTGACTAGCTTCTTTCACTTAATGTTTTCAGGGTTCATCTGTGTTATAGCATATATCAGTGCTTCATTTTTTTTTTTAATTGTCAAACAGTACTCCATTGTGGGCCAAAACCCTTGTTCATTCATCATTTGATGCACCTTTGGGTTGTTTCCCACTTTATGGCCATTAATAATGCTGCTCTGAACATTGATTTAATTATTGTCTGGACATCTGTTTTTATTTCCCTGCCATCAGATTTTATCCTCTGAGTTAATTGGGTTGATTTCACCATCTCTCAGCCTTTTACTCATGCTGTCCTTTCTGTCCTTTTAGTTTCCCTTCCTCTTGCCGAATCCTACACTATTCAGACCTGGCTCATAGTCTCTCATTCTCCATGAAGCTCTCTCTGACTATTCTAATTCCCACTGACTTTACTCTCTTCACACTTGTCTCATCTAGTCTATGCAGAACAATTTAGTCCTTTATTTTACATTGGTTTTATATTTTTCATGAGAGATAATTTTGTCTTTCTAAGTACACCTTTATCTAAGGGGAAAAATATGGGATATGCATGGTACCTATCCTTGTATAAATTGAGAATATTTTAACTTAACAGTTTTTAGGATAAAATTAAGTACTTTATACCATATCAATAATTTCTGATTGAAAACATTGACATAACAAAGCTTTTATTCTAAATGTATTTTAAGCAATTAAATGTAAAATTGAAAGCATTTAATCTGACAGAGGAGAAGTGTTCAAGCAAATGCTTGTTTTTTTCCCCCTCACTGTGGAAAAACAGTCTAAATTTGCCTTTCTTCATTTTGCAGCCAGTACTGAGATTAGTTTACCAACTATAAAGCTCCGGGCACAGCTTTTCTTTTTTCTTTTATTTTTTACCTTTCTTTTTTAAAGTTTGTTTGTTTGTGTATTTATTTATTTATGTAATTTCTACACCCATTGTGGGGCTTGAACTCATGAGCCCAAGGTCAAGAGTCGCATGTTCTTCCCACTGAGCCAGCCAGGCGCCACTGGGGACAGTTTTTTCTGATATGCCATACCACGTAGCCTTAATGTATTCATCAGAGTACTTGCTAAAGCAGTGTAACACAGACAGTTGCTAAGATAATATAAACATGAAATGATTTGGGAATGTTGATTTAGCAAGAGTCCATTATTTCCACGTCAGTGGCTTTACCTTGCCTCTGATGGTCATGTAAATATTTATTACTCAGTCTAGGAGGTACTATTTGCCCTGTAGTCCATGAGATTGTCCACTGAGTAGTATAGAGAGGAAGTAAGTTAAAATTATTATAAGTGGAAA
>NW_022592091.1:0-4305 GCF_004348235.1 Phoca vitulina
TGACTAACTGGCCATAGAGTGAGATAAAGAGGTAGTTAAGGAGGGCACCCAGCTATCAGCCCCAGAGACTGAGGTCTCCATCCTTTGTCCTTTGAGAAGCCCCAATCCTCATATCTCTTGTGAATTCCTGGAGTGTTTTCATTGTGTCTGGTCATCTCTGGTTTTGCTGTTCCTCTTTCTGTCCATCCTTTGGTCCCCTCTGTATCTGTCTGTCCTCTGTAGCAGCTCCCCTCCCACCTTGTATTAGCCTCTTTCTGATGGTTCATATCATTCCTATATTTCCATCTGGTATCATTTTTGTAATGTATTTTGCCCACGCTCTGTTTTTGGTTGATTCAGGTAGGAGATTACTCAACCATTAGATAGGATGAATACCTCTCATTTTTATTGACATGAATGGAACTGGAGGAGATTATGGTAAGTGAAATAAGTCAAGCAGAGACAGACAATTGTCATATGCTTTCACTCATATGTGGAATATAAGGAATAGTATGGAGGACATTGGGAGAAGGAAGGGAAAAATGAAGCAGGGAGAAATTATAGGTGGAGAGAACCATGAGAGACTAGGACTCTGGGAAAGAGACTGAGGGTTTCAGAGGAGAGGAGGGTGAGTGGATGGGTTGGCTGGTGATGGGTATTAAGGAGGGCATGTATTGCATGGAGCACTGGGTATTATACACAAACAATGAATCATGGAACACTACATCAAAAACTAATGATGTACGGTATGTTGACTAATGTAACATAACAGAAAAATAGAAATCTTATTATTCCAATGCTTAGAATTTACTACGAAAAAAATATTTGCAAAGTTAACTATGAAGTACTTTATTCCAAAGTATTTTAATCTACTCATATCAATTTTAACTTGAATATATACAGATGACTAATAAATAATTTGTAGATATGGTACAAATAAAGAATAAATGTTTCCTCAAGTTGCGGGTTTTGGAATGAGTGTCATCGAGAAGTATGGACTGGCCGGTACTTGTACCCCCTTTGCTCCATTCTGGATTACCCCCTCCAGACACACCCATGTTGAGGTGGTCATGTGTGACAGTCTAGAGGGATTACATTACTTCAGAGCAAAGAGCTTAAAATTGAGACACAGGCATCCATTGCCTCCTTCTTCCCAGAGTCCCTATGCTTCTGAGTGGGCTTCCAGGTTTCCCCATTATGGCCTGCCTAGAATTGGGTTCTCTTTCTCCCTCTGGACCCCCTCGCATGACCTTCATTTACGATGCAGCCTCCCTTTTTTCTAAAGCTCAAAATCTGCACTTTTATCTACCACAGAAAGTCAGGGTCTTGTCCCTTCAGGCCATATTCTAGAGGGAGCATGTCTTTGCACACTCAGAGGTCACTCTGAAAATTTCCTGATGAATGAACGCGTCCTCTGATAGGAATTTACTGACTTTTCCTGAGAAATATGGCTCTCACTCTTTGCTTGGCCATTTTGCAAATCTAGCTCATGCACATATGTAGATTGTTAGAATTCCCACACTTTCTGGGAAGAACCCTCTATTTTCCATGTTGTTTTGACTTGGTCATGGTTTCCCCTTGCTAATAGTCTTGTGCTTATTAACGTCCTTGTAAGATGACTGTGCACTGTTATTAGTTGGTCCTTTTCTCCTTATGTGATGGCCTGATGCCACCGTGATTGCTGTTTTATTTGGCCCAGAGCTTCTCCACAAACTTTGTCCCTGCAAAGTGGACCTTGAGTGATAGACAGGCTTCCATTGGAACTTCCCCAGAGTTTACAGGAGAGGAGACTGGGATACACGTCATTGTAACACAGGATAAGATGTCACTGAGTAACGTGAGATAGGAAACATCCTGGGGAGTTTAGCGATTCCTTTGGGAGGTGATATGCAGTTCTTAAAATGTTTCTTTATTTTTTTAAGTAAACATTGTCAAAGTGCAATGTATTTTTGAAAAAAAAATATAATACAGACTTGAAAAAGAATCACTGGGTTTAATGGTTGGCACCTTTCCAATGAATGAATATAGCAGGATTTTAGTTTTTGAAATAGTTGTTTGGGGTACGGATTCTTTCCACTTTCTGATATTACAATAAAGTTGCTTCTCACCCTGGAGATGTATCTGTGGGTCTCAGAGAATGTATTATTTATATACTTTCCGTAACAAACATGAATGTGGAGAAGATGCAGAGGAACAATTTGCGTCAATATGGGAGTTTCTCTGTCCTGTTAAGTTCCTATTTTGTATAGGTGTTTTTGAATGCTCAATGTCAAACCTGGGAATATAAATAAAACACAATTAAAATTATGAAGTTTCTGTGAAGATGGCAATAAGAACATGGGAGTAACAAAATTAAGGACATTGTTGGAAAAGCTTGATGCCCATAATGATAATTTGGTGTCACCATTGTCAGAAATCCAGAAGATCATTTATACAATGGATTACAGGACCACCATATAATTCAAATCCCTGTCCATTAAGGGATTTGGTGAACTTAATTTTATGTGGAAATAGTATCAGGCTGTGAACACAGTCCCAATTCCCATCTGGGATCTGTGTTTCTGTGGCAATGAGATGATTCTAGTCTGGGAGGCAGGAGAGGATCTGCTGGGACATTGATGCTTCTTCAGGAGTTAGTTTCAGAAGAATCTCTCCCTTCTGCCAGTGTCTGTTTAGGTCTGCCTGTGACCCTGGGAATGCTGTCACCATGTTCATCCATGATGGGGGTCCCCAAGGTTTTTGAAGTGACATAAAATTGATTTAACATCAAGATACTGGAAACACTCTGGCTGTCACTTCCCTCAGATCATCTACAGTCTTTAGCTGCTTGGTGGCACCAGGTGATTTCAAAGCCTGTTAGTTAAATGTTCTATTATATCACAGTTCAGGGTAGAGACAAATTGGTTACAGCCTTGAGTCAGTACTTGGGAGGAAAGCTCACAAAGAGAGTCAGAATATATCCTGCTCATGTGTCACCATCAGTATCATAGTCCTGGGGAACCTTGGGGGCGGGACATTGAGAGAAACCAGGCTTCAGGGATCCATAGAACACAGGTAGATGGGCTTTATCCCACGTCCACCTTCCATGGCATGTGCATGTGTTTTATTTCTTGAATGTGTCCTTTCCCATGTTGTGAAGTCATTCCTGAACCAAAGCCTACATCCCTTTCAGCTGATGGAAAGTTCCTTGATTTGGGTTTCCATCCTGAGTTGTACCAGCTTTCATATCCAGAGGCTGAGACACAGACCTGACAGCTGTCTGGTGGGACAACTGTGCATGGTGTGGCTCAGACTCAAATAACAATGGTCGTCACATCCACCGTATCCGGGCAAGGTTGAGAAAACAGCGTCCAAAGGTAAAAGTACACAAACTCGCAGAGATGCATGGACTCCGTTGTCCAAAGAAACTCCCACTGGCACTGATGGGATTTGGGTCCCATGCATTCTGCTGTGGGGACATTTAAAAAAGGTTCATATATCATATCCATCCTCAACCAACACAGTCAGGCTGCCTCTGCACTCTCAGTTTTTGACAGCTTCTTTTCACTTTTAGGAAATTCAGTCTAATAGAAGACAAACTTCCACACCTGCTGGATGAGTGCAGGACTTGTGTACTGTCTCCAGATCCCCCAGTTTCCATCGCTGAATGGTTTCCGTGCATCAGGAAGACTGCCAACGTGCCATACCATCCAAAATGCACCTGCTTCCCCTGTACAGAGATATGGTGTGGTGCTAATAGTGTTCCTGCAATTCTTGTCCTTTGGGAGCACACATCATATCCTGTTCAAAGCCCCGAGCTCACTGCTGGCAGGTGTATTCTTCTCTATGCCAGTCATTGAGTCAGGTTATGTACATGGACCACATATGTGAACCATTACTTACTGCAAAATAATATAATAATTGCATAATACTTAATGGGATTGCACACTCAAACAGCAATTGAATCATACGACCCCTGGATCAGGGTAGAGAGGGAAATAAAGATATCCTGAAATACAACACCAGATTTCAAATCTGAGCTTCAGCATATACTGCAGAAGGAATTTATCACACCCTCTTTGTTATAAGTAAATGAGGGAGGGAGGAAGTGTGATGGAGTAGGTGTAAGGATTCCTACTCTTGTCTCAACCCTGGAACACAGCTAGGTAGATATCAAGTCATTCTGAGCAACCAAGAAATCAGTCAGAGGTCTGAGACAACAAAAACTGCAGGTCTACAAATAGAAAATCAACCACCTTTTGGAATGCAGGAGGTGTGCAGATTTGTCTTGGGGGTGATACAAGTGTGGGGATGACAGCAGGGAAAGAGCGTGCCTCCTGAAGCTAC
>NW_022592092.1:0-4303 GCF_004348235.1 Phoca vitulina
TTTTTTTTTTTTTTGTGATGGGATCTAGAAACCTGTAAGGAATCTCATTCTCAGTCACATGAGACACAAGATAGATAAACTACAAAAGATAAAACCTTTCTTGAACCCAGCAGAAGAGCAATGGGGTCCTGCCGGGAGAGATTGAACTCACAGACGATTTCACCTTTTTTCTAGAGCCCCACTTGCTTAAGGGAAAGAATGGGGGACTGTCAGAATACTCAAGAGATTCCCTGAATTGTTTGGTTAAATGTAGAATAACTCTGATGAGCCATTACCTCCGGAGCACTCCACTGGATCATTAGAGTTCGGATTCAGGACGAAGGACCCCTCCCCCATCAGAATTAGTACTTGTTATTATTCTGGAATATTAGAAAAATCTTCTGAGAAGATTTTTTAAAAAGCGTATGCTGCCTTAGGAAACCGAGAAAATCTACCATGAAATCAACTGCAAGTAAATCGTTTCAGGTGGTGTCTTGAGATAACCTTATAGGTCTGAAACAAAAATTTTGGAGACCAAAGGCTCTTTTCAGACCTATGCACCTTTTCAGATTAAGAATTGTGGAGCAGTTGGGCGCCTGGGTGGCTCAGTTGGTTGAGCGACTGCCTTCGGCTCAGGTCATGATCCTGGAGTCCCTGGATCGAGTCCCGCATCGGGCTCCCTGCTCAGCAAGGAGCCTGCTTCTCCCTCTGACCCTCCCCCCTCTCATGTGCTCTCTCTCTCTCATTCTCTCTGTCTCAAATAAATAAATAAAATCTTAAAAAAAAAAAAAAAGAAAGAATTGTGGAGCAGTTAAAACAAAATGCATTTCTCTTAATCTCTTAATTTCTATCATGCTAATTATTTCTGCTTCAAAATGCCAGTGTTTCTCTGTATCACATACACAATTTTCCTACCAGTTATTCTTGCATATTGGTCTCATAGGTATTGTACTATGTGAGAAGCCATTTTAGGAAATCTAATCTATTAGGATATCTTTCACCGTGTTTTGCATTTGTAAATTCAGGAAACAAATAGGATCCTTGGTGAAACAGTTTAAACAATGGATCATAATTGGGCCATGGGATGAAGACTTGAAGTGTAAGGGTGACTGACATGCCTGAAATCTAGGAGGGAAAGAAGAAAAATGGAGTTGGATGTTGAAGCCCAGAAGGAGGATTGTGTACATCTGATTATTGGCTCAGTGGCTGAACGGGGACCAAAGGGTCTAAATGAGCAATTATAATCTAATTATACATTTTACTGAAAAGACAAACTAAGGGAACTGACTTTACTGTTGTAACTGACGAATTACAAGCATGAAAATGGGGGAAATGGTATTAATAGAACAAGCATACCCCAAACACCCTTTTATCAACATGTCACCTATTAGGGAATTCATCTAAGTACATGACTGAGGATGCAAACCCAGTACAGATGTAGCTAAATCAAAATGATAAAAAACAACAATACCTACTTCAATCTCCCTAGAAACTGAAGTTACTGTTATAACTAGTTCTTATTTCTGTGATTCTTTTCTTTTCTGGGCTATTATGCTTCGTTTTTGAAAGGTAGACTTTCATGACCTGCAGTTATGCATCATTAGAATGATGGCAGCTTCAACTGAGAGCAGCCAAGTCTCAGACTCCTCTGAGCTAATGAACAACTTGCAGCCCCTTCCCCCTAACCATTGACCTAAAGTTTGAGTAGGTGGACCCCGAGATGAGCCCATGATAGACTTCCTGGTGTTCATCCTTGGACACTGAAGAGTAAACTGGTGTGTTTCTTTGCCTGTTACGAGCTTTTTAAATTATTATCATTTGCTTGCTTGTAATTATAGTGTAAAGCCATGTTTCCAAGACTAGGGTAGACATGTCTCCTGTCTTCTCCATCAAATTAAGAAAACAATGCTAATGAATTAAGAGACATAAGGTGATTTGCACCTCCCCATCTTTTTCTTCGAGCTGTCTGAAGTTGAATTTTTTTTTATTTTTTTACCTCAAGTACATGACCCTGAATACAAAACCCAGCACATTGACTTGGCAAGATGAAAACACAGTTAGCTAGACCTGGGCCAATAAAATGGGGTTGGTCCTGATTCTGGACCCATCATAGCCCTCCTCCTCTTTGATCATGGCCTGTCACTCCTGGATAAGAGCAGAATGAGTGTTGGGAGGGGAGGAGAAAGCTTGGAAAAGTGGCTCTTACTCTTACTCTTTCTTCTTATTATGAGGTACTTTAAAAACAAATCCGGGATCACAGGTAGGTTTTGGTCGATCCATGAGGAGGACATCAGTGGGACAAGAGAGCACTAGGCCTCATCTCCACATGGTCATCAATCCAGTCCTTGCCATGCTGTCTAGCAACCATGTGGGGGTGCTGACATGGTCAGTCTTGTCCCTCACAGCTTCTGCTATAACCCATGATTCTTCTGAACATGATAATCCTGAACCCTGTCCATAATTTAACTACCTCTGCTTCCAAGGTCTTACTATGAGAAGGGGGTCGTAGTTAGGCAGGGACCATAGGACTATGTGTGGACTTGATGCTTCACCAGGTATTTTGTCAATATACAACTGGGCATTTTTGTTTTAGGAATGAATAGTATGCATAGTTATTGCGCTCGTTAAAATAACTGGACTGGCTTAGTGAATTCTATCCCTTCTAGGAATTCAGAGTTATTTCCCATGTGGGGTCTTCCCAGAAAAGTGAATGGCCTTACCCAAGATCACATAGCAACTGGCTTATATCTGACACCAGGACCCCGATTGATCTCTTGAATCTCACTCCGGTTGCTGGCCCATCAGAGGTGTTGAAAGCCTTTGAATGTTTGAGCCTATCAGAGGCTCACAGAAACCATTCTTCCCTGCATTAACCTGCTTGACAGGAAATACATAAATATAAAATGAAAAGCAACATTGATTACTTCACCTACCTCAGTCTTCATTGTGTAATTGATTCCAATCGAGATTTGTAAGCAAGTGCTTGCCTTGAACAAACTCCAAAAGGCTGGGATGGCTAATGTATGGGGCTGCTTGTGCTTCCCCCCCTCCCCTCCCTAAAGTCCTTCTGTGGCCTCAAACCTGCCCTATTTAAGACTCTCTGGATATGTACTTTTGTAGGCATGTGGAGAGGGATGGATTACAATTGAAGTGTCGGGATTTAGGGGATTCCTAAAGTGGGTGAAGGCTCTGCCTTGGATTAGAGGGATCTGTTACATGGGCCAGGTCACTCTACTAGGGGCGAGAGAGGTGGAAAAGAATTCCAGAATTTACCACTCTGGACCAGGGAACCAAAGACTTTGTTGTAATGGCATACTCAGTGTGTGGCACCCAGCAGCATCTCAAGAAATGTGTGTTGCATGACACTATGTGTCAGGTTCAGGAAGGCTGCTCAGTCCTCGACACTTCCCATTGAGAGGTTCTGTCTTACCAACCCCCCCCCCCCACACACACACACACACAAACTTCTTGACTCTGGGCAGGCATGTGATTGCTTTGGCTAATGAAACATGGTGGAAGTGATGCTATGTGAATTATGGATCTAATCTTTAAGAGGAAAGGTGTCTTCTGTCTTGTTTCCTGAAGGCTCTGACCTGCCATATAGGAAGTTTGCCTATCCTGCTGGAAATACAATATGGAGAAGCTCTGAGACTCTCTGGAGTGGGACAGAGATCCAGCTGAGCCATCCCTCTAAC
This sequence comes from Phoca vitulina, assembly GCF_004348235.1. Classification (NCBI taxonomy): domain Eukaryota; kingdom Metazoa; phylum Chordata; class Mammalia; order Carnivora; family Phocidae; genus Phoca; species Phoca vitulina. Next base: position 3,675 of record NW_022592092.1, read on the forward strand.
CAGCCCCTCCAAGGCAACAGGCATGGGAATGCAAGTTGTCTCAAACCTTGCAGAGTAGCTTAGACATCATCTGACTACTACTGAGTGGGCCTTGTCTGATTTACACGCTTAAGAGTCACTAACGCTTTTTATCTGGACACTATTTGGAACAGATTACTGAAAAACTCCCATTCCAAACCAATGCCGATATTTGTGAAAAATTATTATAAATATCATTTTAAATACTTGGATGAGCTGGAAAAGAGCCAGAGATTAATAGACAACTGAGACTTCTGTATCAATCCCTCATGCTTGTTAAATAAGGCCCTCAGTGAAAAACTGGCCCCACCCCACCCCCCTTTTGTTTTGACTACAAGGACTGGGAGACGACAAGGAAACTTGTATCTCTTGGCCTTGGGTCTGGCTGAGGTGTGGGAAGGCTCCTTTGAGAATCTGAAATCACAATTCTGCCCACATGTGGCTTTGGAGTTCCAACAAACACTATCAGTATGGCTCAGTGAATTCTGGCAGAATCCCAGATGTGGGCAAATGCAAGTCAAATCCTTTCTGGAGGAGCCCACACTTAACAGATGCTTTAAGAAGGTCCCCACAGATAAAGCCCTCCCTAACATGCTCATAATTCAAAAAAA
>NW_022592093.1:0-4300 GCF_004348235.1 Phoca vitulina
TGATTCTTTCTTCTGCCTCATTTATCCTAGCAGTTAGCGCCCCCATATTTGATTGCACCTCATTAATAGCCTTTTTGATTTCGACTTGGTTAGATTTTAGTTCTTTTACTTCTCCAGAAAGGGTTTCTCTAATAACTTCCATGCTTTTTTCAAGCTCAGCTAGTATCTTTAAAGTGATGATTCTGAACTCTAGATCTGACATCATACTAATGTCCGTATTGATTAGGGCCCTGGCAGTCAGTACTGCCTCTTGTTCTTTTTGTTGAGGTGATTTTTTCCATCTTGTCATTTTGTCCAGAGGAGGATAGATGAATGATAGAACAAATGCTAACGGGGTAACAATGTCCCCAGAAAATATACACTAAGCAAATCGGAAAAGACCTGAAGCAGGGGAAAAGAAAGGGAAAATAAGAAAAAAGAAAAAGAAAAAGATAAAAACAGACAAAAACAGAACAAAACAAAAATAAACAGAATATAATCAAATATGATCAGGCTGATGCATAGATCAGTGCCACACAATAGATTTTGGGTGTATTTTGGTCTGTTAGAAGAAAGTGCCTCCCAAAATTTTAAAGAAAGAAAAACTTACATATGTACAAAAATAAGGGTTGATATGATGAAGGGATGGAATATGACTGTAAATATGAAAATTATAAAAAATTTTATAAAAGGAATTGATAAGAAGTTGTTTGAATAACGAAAGAAGAGGATTTAAAAAGAAAAAAAGAAAAAAGGGAGAGTATGTGATCAGGCAGGAGAGTAGAACAAAACCATACACTAGAGATTTAGGGTATATTTTGATCTGTTAGAAGAAACTATCTCAAAATTTTAAAGAGAGAACAACTTATATATATATATATATGCCAAAAATAAGGGTAACTGCAATGAAGAGATAGAATATGACTCTAAGATTGAAAAATAAAAATGTTTTTTAAAAAAGGGATTGATAAGATATTGGTTGAAAAAGGGAAAAAGAAAAATTCAAAAAAAAAAAAAACAGTTAAAAAAAATTAACTTTGAAAGACTAAAGATTCATGGTAAAAAAGCCATGGATTCTATGTGCATTATTCCCCTAGCGCTGGAGTTCTGTTGTTCTCATTGATCGGTAAACTTGGTCTTGGCTGGCTGTTCTCGCTGATCTTCTGGGGGAGGGGCCTGTTGCCGTGGTTCCCAAATGTCTTTGCCGGAGGCGGAATTGCCCCACCCTTGCCGGGTCCGGGCTAAGTAATCTGCTCGGGTTTGCTCTCGGGAGCTTTTGTTCCCTGCAAGCTTTCAGTACAGCTTTGGAGGATGAGAGTGAAAATGGCGGCCTCCCAATGTCCTCCCCAGAGGAGCCGAGAACTCAGGGCCCTGCTCCTCAGTGAGCCCCCAGAGAATAGCAGTCAGTCACTTCTGTCTCCCCGGTCTCCAGCCGCACTCCGTACTCACCTGGCCTGTGACCGAGCATTTCTATCTCTGGCACACGACTCGGTGTGGAGCCTCCAAACCCAGCAGATCCCTGCAGTGTGCTCCTGTGCCACTCCTTCTGGGGGAGGAAGGGGAGTCTCCCCAGATCTGCCCCTTGTTGGGTCCCTGCTGGAGGAGCAGTCGCCCGACTGTGCTGCAGATCACCGTTTATGGCAACCTCGAGCTGAGAGCCTGTGCCTCGGCTCTGTCTCTGCAGCCAGCTTCCCCGCTCTGATACCTGGGAGCTCTGCCACACTCAGGCACCCCCGGTCTTTTTGTGACCCCGAGGGTCCTGAGACCACACTGTCCCATAAGGGTTCCACCCCCTGCTTAGCCACTGGAGCGATGTCCCTCTAAAAGTTCCAATTTTGTGCTCCACGGCTCTATCACATGCCAGAAGCCACCGACGGAGGCCCCCTCCCCCGCCGTCTATCCTCCCAAATATCGCCTTGGATTCACTTCCCCGCATGACCTACCTTCCAGAAAGTGGTCGCTTTTCTGTTCAGAGAGTTGTTGCTATTCTTTTCTTTGATCTCCTTTTGAGTTTGTAGGTGTTCAGAATGGTTTGATCCCTATCCAGCTGAATTCCTAAGACCAGACGAAATCCAGGTCTCCTACTCCTCCATCTTGCTCTGCCCCCTCTTCTGTACACTTTTTAATCAAAAACTTTTTCATAAACTTTTCCAAAGAACAGGAAAATAAGAGAAGGCTTTTCACTTCAATTATGGAGCAATATGACTTTGAACCCAAAACCTAAGAAGAAAGGAAATTTTAAAAAACTTCTCTCTCATAAATATGGATGTTAATATTTTAACCCATATATTAACAATCAAATCCTGTAATATAGTACATGACCAACTGAGTTTATCCAAAGAATGCAAATGTGTTTAAACATCAACTAATGCAATCATTGTATTTTTAATGTTTTTAAAATTTTATTAAGTTTTTTATTTAATAGTGTAGTTAACATACACTGTTATATTAGTTTCAGGTATACAATATAGTGATTCAAAAATTCTATACATTACTCAGGGCTCATCATGGCAAGTGTACTTTTTAATCCCCATCATTTATTTCACCCATCCCTCCACCCCCTCCCCTCTGGTAACCATCAGTTTGTTCTATACAGTTAAGAATCCGTTCCTTGGTTTCTCTCTCTCTCTCTTTTTCTTCCTTTCTTCATTTCTTCTGTTTCTTACATTCCATATATGAGTGAAATTATATGGTATTTATCTTTCTCTGACTGAGTTATTTTGCTTAACATTATATTCTCCAGCTCCATCCATGTTATTATAAATGGCAAGATTTCACTCTTTTCATGGTTGAATAATTCCATTATATATACATATACCACATTTACTTTATCCATTTATCAATCTATGGACACTTCAGCTACTTCCATGATAAGGATATTGTGAATATTGCTGCTATAAACACAGGGATGCATGTATCCCTTTGAATAACTGTTTTTGTATTCTTTGGTTAAACACCCAGTAGTACGATTGCTGGATCTTAGAGTTGTACATTTACCTTTTCAAGGAACCTCCAGACTGTTTTCTACAATGGTTGCACAGCTTGCATTCCCACCAACAGTGCAAGAGGGTTGCTTTTACTCCATATCCTAGCCAACATTTGTTATTTCTTGTGTTTTCCATTTTAGCCATTCTGACAGGTGTGAGGTGATATCTCACTGTAGTTTTGATTTACATTTCCCTGATGATGAGTGATACTGAACATATTTCATGTGTCTGTTGGCCACCTGTATGTCTACTTCGGAGAAATGTCTGTTCATGTCTTCTGCCCATTCTTAATTAGATTGTTTTGGGTCTGTTGATTTTTATGAATTCTTTTTATATTTGGATACTAACATTTTATTGATATGTCATTTGCAAATAACTTCTCTTATTCAATATGTTCCCTTTTAGTTTTGTTGATTGTTTCATTTGCTGTGCAGAAGCTTTTGATTTTGATGTAGTTTCAATAGTTTCTTTTTGCTTTTGTTATCCTTGCCTCAGGAGGTATATCTAGAAAAAAGTTGCTATGGCTGATGTCAGAGACATTACTGCCTGTGCTCTCTTCTACGATTTTTTATGGTTTCAGGTATCCCATTTAGCTCTTTAATCCATTTTGAGTTTATTTTTGTGTCTTGTGTAAGAAAGTAGTCCAGTTTCATCATTTTGCATGTTGCTGTCCAGTTTTCCTAGCACCATTTATTGAAGATACTGTTTTTTTTTTTTTCTCTCATTGGATATTCTTCCTGCTTTGTCAAAGATTAATTCACTGTATAGTTGTGGGCTCATTTTTTAAATTTTTTATTCTGTCCTATTGATCTATGTGTCTGTTTTGTGCCAGTACCATACTGGTTTGATCACTACAGCTTTGTGACATAACTTGAAGTCCAGAATTGTGATACCTCCAGTTTTGTTTTTCTTTTTCAAGATTCATTTGGCTATTTGTGGTCTTGTGTGGTTCCATACAAATTTTAGGATTGTTTGTTCTAGTTCTGTGAAAAATGCATTAGTATTTTGATAGGGATTTCATTAAATGTGCAGATTGCTTTGGGTAGTATAGACATTTTAATAGTATTTGTTCTAATCTGTAGCATGGAACATCTTTCCATTTCTTTGTGTCATCTTGAATTTCTTTCATCAACGTTTCATAGTTTCCAGAGTACAGTTGTTTCTCTTCTTTGGTTAAGTTTATTCTAAATATTTTATTCTTCTTGGTGCAACTGTAAATGGAATTGTTTTCTTAATTTCACTTTCTACTGATTGATTATTAGTGTATAGGAATGCAATATATTTCTGTACATTGATTTTGTATCCTGTGACTTTAGTGAATTCATTTATCAGTT
>NW_022592094.1:0-2850 GCF_004348235.1 Phoca vitulina
AAGGATAGGTATTAATTCTTCTTGAAATGTTTGGTAGAATTCCCCTGGGAAGCCATCTGGCCCTGGGCTTTTGTGTTTTGGGAGATTTTTGATGACTGCTTCTATTTCCTTAGTGGTTATAGGTCTGTTCAGGTGTTCTATTTCTTCCTGGTTCAGTTTTGGTAGTTGATACATCTCGAGGAATGCATCCATTACTTCCAGGTTATCTAATTTGTTGGCATAGAGTTGCTCATAATATGTTCTTATAATTGTTTGTATTTCTTTGGTGTTGGTTGTGATTTCTCCTCTTTCATTCATGATTTTGTTGATTTGGGTCATTTCTCTATTCTTTTTGATAAGTCGGGCCAGGGGCTTATCAATCTTGTTAATTCTTTCAAAGAACCAGCTCCTAGTTTCGTTGATCTGTTCTACTGTTCTTTTGGTTTCTATTTCATTGATTTCTGCTCTGATCTTTATTATTTCTCTTCTCCTGCTGGGTTTAGGCTTTATTTGCTGTTCTTTCTCCAGCTCCTTTAGGTGTAGGGTTAGGTTGTGTACTTGAGACCTTTCTTGTTTCTTGAGAAAGGCTTGTATTGCTATATACTTTCCTCTTAGGACTGCCTTTGCTGTATCCCAAAGATTTTGAATAGTTGTGTTTTCATTTTCATTGGTTTCCATGAATTTTTTTAATTCTTCTTTAATTTCCTGGTTGACCCATTCATTCTTCAGTAGGATGCTCTTTAGCCTCCATGTATTTGAGTTCTTTCCGACTTTCCTCTTGTGATTGAGTTCTAGTTTCAAAGCATTGTGGTCTGAAAATAGGCAGGGAATGATCCCAATCTTTTGGTACTGGTTGAGACCTGATTTATGATCTAGGATGTGATCTATTCTGGAGAATGTTCCATGGGCACTAGAGAAGAATGTGTATTCCGTTGCTTTGGGATGGAATGTTCTGAATATGTCTGTGAAGTCCATTTGGTCCAGTGTGTCATTTAAAGTCTTTATTTCCTTGTTGATCTTTTGCTTAGACGATCTGTCCATTTCAGTGAGGGGGGTGTTAAAGTCCCCCACTATTATTGTATTGTTGTCGATGTGTTTCTTTGCTTTTGTTGTTAATTGCCTTATATAATTGGCTGCTCCCATGTTAGGGGCATAGATATTTACAATTGTTAGATCTTCTTGTTGGATAGACCCTTTAAGTATGATATAGTGTCCTTCCTCATCTCTTATTACAGTCTTTGGTTTAAAATCTAATTTGTCTGATATAAGGATTGCCACCCCAGCTTTCTTTTGGTGTCCATTAGCATGGTAAATGGTTTTCCACCCCCTCACTTTCAATCTGGGGGTGTCTTTGGGTCTAAAATGAGTCTCTTGCAGACAGCATATCGATGGGTCTTGTTTTTTAATCCAATCTGATAGCCTGTGTCTTTTGATTGGGGCATTTAGCCCATTTACATTCAGGGTAACTATTGAAAGATAGGAGTTCAGTGCCATTGTATTGCCTGTAAAGTGACTGTTACTGTATATTGTTTGTGTTCCTTTCTGGTCTATGTTGCTTTTAGGCTCTCTCTTTGCTTAGAGGACCCCTTTCAATATTTGTTGTAGGGCTGGTTTCGTGTTTGCAAATTCCTTTAGTTTTTGTTTGTCCTGGAAGCTTTTTATCTCTCCTTCAATTTTCAATGACAGCCTAGCTGGATATAGTATTCTTGGCTGCATATTTTTCTCATTTAGTGCTCTGAATATGTCCTGCCAGTCCTTTCTGGCCTGCCAGGTCTCTGTGGATAAGTCTGTTGCCAATCTAATGTTTCTACCATTGTAGGTTACATATCTCTTCTCCCGAGCTGCTTTCAGGATTTTCTCTTTGTCTCTGAGACTCGTAAGTTTTACTATTAGATGTCAGGGTGTTGACCTATTTTTATTGATTTTGAGAGGGGTTCTCTGTGCTTCCTGGATTTTGATGCCTGTTTCCTTCCCCAAATTAGGGAAGTTCTCTGCTATAATTTGCTCCATTATACCTTCTGCACCTCTCTCTCTTTCTTCTTCTTCTGGGATCCCAATTATTCTAATGTTGTTTCGTCTTATGGTATCGTTTATCTCTCGAATTCTGCCCTCGTGATCCAGTAGTTGTTTATCTCTCTTTTTCTCAGCTTCTTTATTTTCCATCATTTGGTCTTCTATCTCGCTGATTCTTTCTTCTGCCTCATTTATCCTAGCAGTTAGCGCCCCCATATTTGTTTGCACCTCATTAATAGCCTTTTTGATTTCTACTTGGTTCGATTTTAGTTCTTTTACTTCTCCAGAAAGGGTTTCTCTAATAACTTCCATGCTTTTTTCAAGCCCAGCTAGTATCTTTAAAGTGATGATTCTGAACTCTAGATCTGACATCGTACTAATGTCCGTATTGAGTAGGTCCCTGGCAGTCGGTACTACCTCTTGTTCTTTTTGTTGAGGTGATTTTTTCCGTCTTGTCATTTTGTGCAGAGGAGAATAGATTAATGAGAGAACAAAATGCTAGCAGGGTAACAACGTCCCCAGAAAATATACTCTAAACAAATCAGAAAAGACCTGAAGCAGTGGGAAAAGAAAGGGAAAGAGAGAAAAAAGAAAAGGAAAGAAAAAAAGAAAAAAGAAAAAGATAAAGATAAAAACAAACAAAAGCAGAACAAAACAAAACAAAACAAAAACAGAATGTGATCAAATATGATCAGGCTGGATTATAGATCAGTGCCACACACTAGATTTTGGGTGTATTTTGGTCTGTTAAAAGAAAGTCCCTCTCAAAATTTTAAAGAAAGAAAAACTTATATATGTACAAAAATAAGGATTGATATGATGAAGGGATGGAATATGACTGTAAAGATGGAAATTATA
>NW_022592094.1:2950-4299 GCF_004348235.1 Phoca vitulina
ACACTAGAGATTTAGAGTATATTTTGATCTGTTAGAAGAAACTATCTCAAGATTTTAAAGAGAGAAACAACTTATATATATATGCCAAAAATATGGGTAACTACTATGAAGGGATAGACTATGACTTTAAAAATGAAAAATAAAAATGTTTTTTTTTAAAAAAAGGGATTGATAAGATGTTGGTTGAAAAAGGGAAAAAGAAAAATTCAAAAAAAAAGAAAAAAGGAAAAAAGAAAAAAAGACAGTTAAAAAAAATATTTAACTTTGATAGACTAAATAATTATGGTAAAAAAGCCATGAATTCTATGTGCAGTGTTCCCCTAGCGCTGGAGTTCTGCCGTTCTCATTGATCGGTAAACTTGGTCTTGGCTGGCTGTTCTCGCTGATCTTCTGGGGGAGGGGCCTGTTGCCGTGGTTCCCAAATGTCTTTGCCGGAGGTGGAATTGCCCCGCCCTTGCCCGGTCCGGGCTAAGTAATCTGCTCCAGTTTGTTCTCCAGAGCTTTTGTTCCCTGCAAGCTTTCCGTACAGCTTTGGAGGCGGAGAGTGAAAATGGCGGCCTCCCAGTCTCCGCCCCGGAGGAGCCGAGAACTCGGGGCCCCGGTCCTCAGCGAGCCCCCAGAGAAAATCAGTCAGTCACTCCTGTGTCCCCGGTCTCTGGCCACACTCCGTGCTCACCCGGCCTGTGACCGCGCCTTTCTATCTGGCACCTGACCCCGGGTGGAGTCTCCAAACCCAGCAGATCCCCACGGTGCACTCCCGCACCTCTCCTCCCGGGGGAAGAAGGTGAGTCTCCCCGGATCTGCCGCTTGTTGGGTCCCTGCTGGAGGAGCTGTGGCCCGACTGTGCCGCGGATCACGGTTTATAGCAACCCCGAGCTGAGAGCCCGCGCCTGGGCTCCGTCTCTGCAGCCGGCTTCCCCGCTCCGATACCTGGGAGCTCTGCCGCACTCAGGCACCCCCGGTCCTTCTGTGACCCCGAGGGTCCTGAGACCACACTGTCCCGCGAGGGTTCCACCCCCCACTTCGCCACCAGAGTGACGTCCCTCAGCGGAGCAGACTTCTGAAAGTTCCGATTTTGTGCTCCGGGGCTCTATCACTTGCCAGAAGCGGCCGTCGGAGGCCCCTCCCCCGCCGTCTATCCTCCCGAATAACGCCTCGGATTCACTTCTCCGCACGTCCTACCTTCCAGAAAGTGGTCGCTTTTCTGTTCAGAGAGTTGTTGCTCTTCTTTTCTTTGATCTCCTGTTGAGTTTGTAGGTGTTCAGAGTGGTTTGATCCCTATCCAGCTGAATTCCTGAGAGGAGACGAAATCCAGGTCTCCTACTCCTCCGCCATCTTGCTCCGCCCCC
>NW_022592095.1:0-4298 GCF_004348235.1 Phoca vitulina
CTGCCACTTTACTGAATTCCTGTGTGAGTTCTAGCAGTTTTGGGGTGAAGTCTTTTGGGTTTTCCACATAAAGTATCATATCATCTGCCAAGAGTGAGAGTTTGACTTCGTCTTTGCTGATTCGGATGCCTTTTATTTCTTTTTGTTGTCTGATTGCTGTGGCTAGGACTTCTAGTACTATGTTGAATAGCAGTGGTGATAGTGGACATCCCTGCTGTGTTCCTGACCTTAGGGGGAAAGCTCTGTTTTTTCTCCATTGAGAATGATATTCGCTGTGGGTTTTTCATAGATGGCTTTTATGATATTGAGGTATGTACCCTCTATCCCTATACTCTGAAAAGTTTTGATCAAGAAAGGATGCTGTACTTTTTCAAATGCTTTTCCTGCATCTATTGAGAGGATCATATGGTTCTTGGTCTTTCTTTTATTAATGTATTGTATCACACTGATTGATTTGCGGATGTTGAACCAACCTTGCAGCACAGGAACAAATCCCACTTGGTCATGGTGAATAGTCCTTTTAATGTACTGTTGGATCCTATTGGCTAGTATTTTGGTGAGAATTTTTGCATCCATGTTCATCAGGGATATTGGTCTGTAATTCTCCTTTTTGATGGGGTCTTGGTTTTAGGGATCAAGGTAATGGTGTTCTCATAAAACGAGTTTGGAAGTTTTCCTTTCATTTCTATTTTTTGGAACAGTTTCAGAAGAATAGGTATTAATTCTTCTTTAGACGTTTGGTAGAATTCCCCTGGGAAGCCACCTGGCCCTGGGCTTTTGTTTTTTGGGAGATTTTTGATGACTACTTCAATTTCCTTAGTGGTTATAGGTCTGTTCAGGTTTTCTATTTCTTCCTGGTTCAGTTTTTGTAGTTGATACATCTCTAGGAATGCATCCATTTCTTCCAGATTATCTAATTTGCTGGCATAGCGTTACTCATAATATGTTCTTAGAATTGTTTGTATTTCGTTGGTGTTGGTTGTGATCTCTCCTCTTTCATTCATGATTTTATTTATTTGGGTCATTTCTCTTTTCTTTTTGATAAGTCTGGCCAGGGGTTTATCGATCTTGTTAATTCTTTCAAAGAACCACCTCCTAGTTTCGTTGATCTGTTCTACCGTTCTTTTGGTTTCTATTTCATTGATCTCTGCTCTGATCTTTATTATTTCTCTTCTCCTGCTGGGTCTAGGCTTTATTTGCTGTTCTTTCTCCAGCTCCTTTAGGTGTAGGGTTAGGTTGTGTATTTGAGACCTTTCTTGTTTCTTGAGAAAGGCTTGTATTGCTATATACTTTCCTCTTAGGACTGCCTTTGCTGCATCCCAAAGATTTTGAACAATTGTGTTTTCATTTTCATTTGTTTCCATGAATTTTTAAAATTCTTCTTTAATTTCCTGGTTGACCCATTCATTCTTTAGTAGGATGCTCTTCAGCCTCCATGCATTTGAGTTCTTTCAGACTTTCCTCTTGTGATTGAGTTCTAGCTTCAAAGCATTGTCGTCTGAAAATATGCAAGGAATGATCCCAATCTTTTGGTACCAGCTGAGACCTGATTTGTGACCTAGGATGTGATGTATTCTGGAGAATGTTCCATGGGCACTAGAGAAGAATGTGTATTCTGTTGCTTTGGGATGGAATGTTCTGAATATATCTGTGAAGTTCATTTGGTCCAGTGTGTCATTTAAAGTCTTTATTTCCTTGTTGATCTTTTGCTTAGATGATCTGTCCATTTCAGTAAGAAGGGTGTTAAAGTCCCCCACTATTATTGTATTGTTGTTGATGTGTTTCTTTGCTTTTGTTATTAATTGGCTTATATAATTGGTGCTCCCATGTTAGGGACATAGATATTTACAATTATTAGATCTTCTTGTTGGAAAGACCCTTTAAGTAGGATATAGTGCCCTTCCTCATCTCTTATTAAAGTCTTTGGTTTAAAATCCAATTTGCCTGATATAAGGATTGCCACCCCAGGTTTCTTTTGGTGTCCATTAGCATGGTAAATGGTTTTCCACCCCCTCATTTTCAATCTGGAGGTGTCTTTGGGTCTAAAATGAGTCTCTTGCAGACAGCATATCAATGGGTCTTGTTTTTTTATCCAATATGATACCCTGTGACTTTTGATTAGGGCATTTAGCCCAATTACATTCAGGGTAACTCTTGAAAGATATGAATTTGGTGCCATTATATTGCCTGCAAGGTGATTGTTACTGTATATTGTCTGTGTTCCTTTCTGGTCTATGTTACTTTTAGGCTCTCTCTTTCCTTAGAGGACCCCTTTCAAGATTTCTTGTAGGGTTGGTTTCATGTTTGCAAATTCCTTCAGTTTTTGTTTGTCCTGGAAGTTTTTTTTATCTCTTCTTCTATTTTCAATGACAGCCTAACTGGATATAGTATTCTTGGCTGCATATTTTTCTCATTTAGTGCTCTGAATATATCATGCCAGTCCTTTCTGGCCTGCCAGGTCTCTGTGGATAGGTCTGTTGCCAATCTAATGTTTCTACCATTGTAGGTTACAGATCTCTTCTCCCGACCTGCTTTCAGGATTTTCTCTTTGTCTCTGAGACTCGTAAGTTTTACTATTACATGTCGGGGTGTTGACCTATTTTTATTGATTTTGAGAGGGGTTCTCTGTGCCTCCTGGATTTTGATGCCTGTTTCCTTCCCCAAATTAGGGAAGTTCTCTGCTATAATTTGCTTCAATATACCTTCTGCCCCCCTCTCTCTTTCTTCTTCTCTTGGGATCCCAATTACTCTAATGTTATTTCATCGTATGGTATCGCTTATCTCTCGAATTCTGCCCTCGTGATCCAGTAGTTGTTTATCTCTCTTTTTCTCAGCTTCTTTCTTTTCCATCATTTGGTCTTCTACATCACTATTTCTCTCTTCTGCCTCATTTATCCTAGCAGTTAGAGCCTCCATTTTTTATTGCACCTCATTAATAGCCTTTTTGATTTCTACTTGGTTAGATTTTAGTTCTTTTATTTCTCCAGAAAGGGTTTCTCTAATAACTTCCATCTTTTTTTCAAGCCCAGCTAGTATCTTTAAAATCATCATTCTTAACTCTAGTTCTGACATCTTACTAATGTCTGTATTGATTAGGTCCCTGGCAGTCGGTACTGCCTCTTTTTCTTTTTGTTGAGGTGATTTTTTCCATCTTGTCATTTTGTCCAGAGGAGAACAGATGAATGAGAGAACAAAATGCTAAAAGGGTAACAACGTCCCCAGAAAATATACACTAAGTAAATCAGAAAAGACCTGAAACCGGGGGAAGAGAAAGGGAAAGAAAGAAAAAAGAAAAAGAAAAAGATAAAAACAAACAAAAACAAAACAAAACAAAAAAACCAGAATATGATCAAATATGATCAAGCTGGTGCATAGATCAGTGTCATACACTAGATTTTGGGTGTATTTTGGTCTGTTAGAAGAAAGTGCCTCCCAAAATTTTAAAGAAAGAAAAACTTATATATGTACAAAAATAAGGGTTAATACCATGAAGGGATGGAATATGATTGTAAAGATGAAAATTATAAAAGATTTTATAAAAGGAATTGATGATAAGAGGTTGTTTGAAAAAAGAAAGAAGAGGATTTAAAAAAAAAGGGAGAGAATGTGATCAGGCAGGAGAGTAGAAAAAAGCCATACACTAGAGACTTAGGGTATATTTCGATCTGTTAGAAAAAAGTGTATCTCAAAATTTTAAAGAGAGAACAACTTATATATATATACCAAAAATAAGGGTAACTACTATGAAAGGATAGAATATGACTCTAAAAATGAAAAATAAAAATTATTTTTTAAAAAAGGGATTGATAAGATGTTGGTTGAAAAAGGGAAAAAGAGAAATTCAAAAAAAAAAAAAGAAAGAAAAGACAGTTAAAAAAAATTAACTTTGAAAGACTAAAGAATCATGGTAAAAAAGCCATGAATTCTCTGTGCAGTATTTCCCTAGCGCTGGAGTTCTGCCGTTCTCATTGATCGGTAACCTTGGTCTTGGCTGGCTGTTCTTGCTGATCTTCTGGGGGAGGGGCCTGTTGCTGTGGTTCCCAAATGTCTTTGCCGGAGGCGGAATTGCCCTGCCCTTGCCAGTCCGGGCTAAGTAATCTGCTCGGGTTTGCTCTCCGGAGCTTTTGTTCCCTGCAAGCTTTCCGTACAGCTTTGGAGGCCGAGAGTGAAAATGGCAGCCTCCCAATCTCCGCCCTGGAGGAGCCGAGAACTCAGGGCCCCGCTCCTCAGTGAGCCCCCAGAGAAAAGCAGTCAGTCACTCCCGCCTCCCTGGTCTCCGGCCGCACTCCGTGCTCACC
>NW_022592096.1:0-4296 GCF_004348235.1 Phoca vitulina
CTCTCATGGTTCATCTCTCCCTCTGATTTCCCCCCTTCATTTTTCCCGTCCTTCTCCTAATGTCCTCCATGCTATTCCTTATGTTCCACAAATAAGTGAAACCATATGATAATTGACTTTCTCTCCTTGACTTATTTCACTTAGCATAATCTCCTGCAGTCCCATCCATGTTGATGGAAAAGTTGGGTATTCATCCTTTCTGATGGCTGAGTAATATTCCATTGTATATATGGACAACATCTTCTTTATCCATTCATCTGTTGAAGGGCATCTCAGCTCTTTCCACAGTTTGCCTATTGCGACATTGCTGCTATAAACATTGGGGTGCATATGGCCCTTCTTTTCACTACATCTGTGTCTTTGGGGTAAATACCCAGCAGTGCAATTGCTGGGTCATAGGGTAGCTCTATTTTTAGTTTTTTGAGGCACCTCCACACTGTTTTCCAAAGTGGCATTCCCACCAACAGTGTAAGAGGGTTCCCCTTTCTCCACAACCTCTCCAACGTTTGTTGTTTCTTTCCCTGTCCATTTTTGCCATTCTAACTGGTGTAAGGTGATATCTCAGTGTGGTTTTTATTTGAATTTCCCTGATGGCTAATGATGATGAACATTTTTTCATGTGTCTGTTAGCCATTTGTATGTCTTCTTCAGAGAAGTGTCTGTTCCTGCCTTCTGCCCATTTTTTGACTTGATTATTTGTGAGACAGGAATCCATCAAAATCCTAGAGGAGAACACAGGCAGTAACTTCTTTGACATCAGCCACAGCAACTTCTTTCAAGATACATCTCCAAAGGCTAGTGAAACAAAAGCAAAAATGAGCTTTTGGGACTTCATCAAGATAAAAATCTTTTGCATAGCAAAGGAAACAGTCAACAAAACAAAGAGGCAACCCACAGAATGGGAGAAGATATTTGCAAATGACACTATAGATAAAGGGCTGGTATCCAAGATCTATAAAGAACTTCTCAAACTTAACACCCAAGAGATTCTGCTTTGTATTATAAAGTTAATCTATGGTCACTTTATTATATTTATAAAATGTTTTACTAAGAGGAAAGCCATTAGCTATATTAACTCTGCAAGGGGCTATAAAGTCTCTTGGTATTTAAGTCAACACATCAGAGATCAGCAAGGTAATAATCAACAGGCTAGTCATTGCAAGGTTAGGGAATTAGACCAAACCTCAGTGGCAAACATAGATCCCAGCATGAAGTGAACATCAGTTTTCTACAACAAACACTCCAACAAATATCATTTCCTTTGATAAACATCCATGATCCCACAATGGAAAACTTAACAACAAGAAAAAAACAAACCTTTTGGTATTATCTAAAAGTTTTGCCCTATCTAGACTATGATGGAATATTATGCAGCAATCAAAAAGAATTAAATCTTGCCATTTGCAACGGTGTGGTTGGAACTAGAGGGTATTAGGGTAAACAAAATAAGTCAGTCAGAAAAAGACAAATACCATATGATTTCACTCATATGTGGAATTTAAGAAACCATACAGATGGACACAGGGGAAAGGAAGGAAAAAGAAAATAAGAGGGAAACAGGAAGGCAAACCATAAGATGACTCTTAACTATAGGGGAAAAAACTGAGAGTTGCTGGAGGGGAAGTGGGTGGGGAGTTGGGGTAACTAGGTGATGAGCATTAAGGAGACCACTTGAAGTAATGAGCACTTGGTGTTGTATGCAACTGATGAATCACTGAATCTACCTCTGAAACTAACAATACAGTATATGTTAATTAAAATAAATTAAAAAACCATAAAAAATAAACAGACTGAGTGTTCTGTAGTTCCTAGAGTATAGATCCTTTACCTCTTTGGTTAAGTTTAGTCTGAGGTATCTTATGGTTTTTGGTGCTATTGTAAATGGAATCGATTCTCTAATTTCTCTTTCTACAGATGCATTGTTAGTGTATAAGAAAGCAACTGATTTCTGTGCATTGATTTTGTATCCTGCCACATTACTGAATTGCTGTATGAGTTCTAGTAATTTGGGGGTGGAGTCCTTTGGGTTTTCCACATAAAGTATCATGTCATCTGTGAAAAGAGAGAGTTTGACTTCTTCTTTGCCTTTGTTTGAATACTTTTATTTCTTTTTGTTGTCTGATGGCTGTTGCTAGGACTTCTAGTACTATGTTGAACAATAGTGGCGAGAGTGGGCATCCTTGACGTGTTCCTGATCTTAAGGGAAAGGCTCTCAGCTTTTCCCCATTGTTGATGATATTCACTGTGGGTTTTTCATAGATGGATTTTATGAACTTGAGGAATGTTCCCTCTATCCCTATACTCTGAAGTTTTAATCAAGAAAGGATGCTGTATTTTGTCAAATGCTTTTTCTGCATCAATTGAGAGGACCATATGGTTCTTCTCTCTCCTCTTATTAATGTGTTCTATCACACTGATTGATTTGTGAATGTTGAACCACCCTTGCATCCCGGGGTTAAACCCTACTTGGTTGTGGTGGATGATCCTTTTAATGTATTGTTGGATCCTATTAGCTAGGATTTTGTTGAGGATTTTGGAATCCATGTTCATCAGGGATATCAGTTGAAATTCTCCTTTTTTGATGGGGTCTTTGCCTGGTTTGGGGATCAAGGTAATGCTGGCCTCATAGAATGAATCTGAAAGCTTTCCTTCTGTTTCTATATTTTGAACCAGCTTCAGGAGAATAGGTATTATTTCTTCTTTGAATGCTTGGTAGAATTCCCCAGGGAATCCATAAGGCCCTGGACTCTTGTTTGAAGAAGACGCTAAAAGATGGGAAAACATTCCATGCTCATAGATTGGAAGAATAAACATTGTTAAAATGTCTATGCTACCCAGAGAAATCTATACCTTCAATGCTATCCTGATCAAAATTCCAATGACATTTTTCAAAGTACTGGAACAAACAATCCTAAAATTTGTATGGAATCAGAAAAGACCCCGAATCACGAAGAAAATGTTGAAAAAGAAAAACAAAGCTGGGGGCATCACGTTGCCCAATTTCAAGCTATATTACAAAGCAGTGATCACAGGTTGGTACAGGCACAGAAACAGACATATAGACCAGTGGAACAGAATAGAGAGCCCAGATATGGACCCTCAACTCTATGGTCAAATAATCTTTGACAAAGCAGGAAAAAATATGCAATAGAAAAAAGACAGTCTCTTCAATACATGGTGCTGGGAAAATTGGACAGCCACATGCAGACGAATGAAACTCGACCATTCTTCTAACACCATACACAAAGATAAACTCAAAATGGATGAAATACCTCAATGTGAGACAGAAATTCACCAAAATCCTAGAGGAGAACATAGGCAGTAACCTCTTTGACATCGGCCACAGCATCTTCTTTCAAGATACATCTCCAAAGGCTAGTGAAACAAAAGCAAAAATGAACTTTTGGGACTTCATCAAGATAAAAATCTGCATAGCAAAGGAAACAGTCAACAAAACAAAGAGGCAACCCACAGAATGGGAGAAGATATTTGCAAATGACACTACAGACAAAGAGCTGGTATCCAAGATCTATAAAGAACTTCTCAAACTCAACACAGAAAAAACAAATAATCCAGTCAAAAAATGGGCAGAAGACATGAACAGACACTTCTCTGAAGAAGACATACAAATGGCTAACAGACACATGAAAAAATGTTCATCATCATTAGCCATCAGGGAAATTCAAATAAAAACCACATTGAGATACCACCTTACACCAGTTAGAATGGCAAAAATGGACAGGGAAAGAAACAACAAATGTTGGAGAGGTTGTGGAGAAAGGGGAACCCTCTTATACTGTTGGTGGGAATGCAAGTTGGTACAGCCACTTTGGAAAACAGTGTGGAGGTGCCTCAAAAAATTAAAAATAGAGCTACCCTATGACCCAGCAATTGCACTGCTGGGTATTTACCCCAAAGACACAGATGTAGTGAAAAGAAGGGCCATATGCACCCCCAATGTTTATAGCAGCAATGTCGCAATAGGCAAACTGTGGAAAGAGCCGAGATTCCCTTCAACAGATGAATGGATAAAGAAGATGTGGTCCCTATATACAATGGAATATTACTCAGCCATCAGAAAGGATGAATACCCAACTTTTCCATCAACATGGATGGGACTGCAGGAGATTATGCTAAGTGAAATGAGTCAAGGAGAGAAAGTCAATTATCATATGGTTTCACTTATTTGTGGCACATAAGGAATAGCATGGAGGACATTAGGAGAAGGAAGGGAAAAATGAAGGGGGGAAATCAGAGGGAGAGATGAACCATGAGAGACTATGGACTCTGAGAAAC
>NW_022592097.1:0-4296 GCF_004348235.1 Phoca vitulina
CTCTCATGGTTCATCTCTCCCTCTGATTTCCCCCCTTCATTTTTCCCGTCCTTCTCCTAATGTCCTCCATGCTATTCCTTATGTTCCACAAATAAGTGAAACCATATGATAATTGACTTTCTCTCCTTGACTTATTTCACTTAGCATAATCTCCTGCAGTCCCATCCATGTTGATGGAAAAGTTGGGTATTCATCCTTTCTGATGGCTGAGTAATATTCCATTGTATATATGGACAACATCTTCTTTATCCATTCATCTGTTGAAGGGCATCTCAGCTCTTTCCACAGTTTGCCTATTGCGACATTGCTGCTATAAACATTGGGGTGCATATGGCCCTTCTTTTCACTACATCTGTGTCTTTGGGGTAAATACCCAGCAGTGCAATTGCTGGGTCATAGGGTAGCTCTATTTTTAGTTTTTTGAGGCACCTCCACACTGTTTTCCAAAGTGGCATTCCCACCAACAGTGTAAGAGGGTTCCCCTTTCTCCACAACCTCTCCAACGTTTGTTGTTTCTTTCCCTGTCCATTTTTGCCATTCTAACTGGTGTAAGGTGATATCTCAGTGTGGTTTTTATTTGAATTTCCCTGATGGCTAATGATGATGAACATTTTTTCATGTGTCTGTTAGCCATTTGTATGTCTTCTTCAGAGAAGTGTCTGTTCCTGCCTTCTGCCCATTTTTTGACTTGATTATTTGTGAGACAGGAATCCATCAAAATCCTAGAGGAGAACACAGGCAGTAACTTCTTTGACATCAGCCACAGCAACTTCTTTCAAGATACATCTCCAAAGGCTAGTGAAACAAAAGCAAAAATGAGCTTTTGGGACTTCATCAAGATAAAAATCTTTTGCATAGCAAAGGAAACAGTCAACAAAACAAAGAGGCAACCCACAGAATGGGAGAAGATATTTGCAAATGACACTATAGATAAAGGGCTGGTATCCAAGATCTATAAAGAACTTCTCAAACTTAACACCCAAGAGATTCTGCTTTGTATTATAAAGTTAATCTATGGTCACTTTATTATATTTATAAAATGTTTTACTAAGAGGAAAGCCATTAGCTATATTAACTCTGCAAGGGGCTATAAAGTCTCTTGGTATTTAAGTCAACACATCAGAGATCAGCAAGGTAATAATCAACAGGCTAGTCATTGCAAGGTTAGGGAATTAGACCAAACCTCAGTGGCAAACATAGATCCCAGCATGAAGTGAACATCAGTTTTCTACAACAAACACTCCAACAAATATCATTTCCTTTGATAAACATCCATGATCCCACAATGGAAAACTTAACAACAAGAAAAAAACAAACCTTTTGGTATTATCTAAAAGTTTTGCCCTATCTAGACTATGATGGAATATTATGCAGCAATCAAAAAGAATTAAATCTTGCCATTTGCAACGGTGTGGTTGGAACTAGAGGGTATTAGGGTAAACAAAATAAGTCAGTCAGAAAAAGACAAATACCATATGATTTCACTCATATGTGGAATTTAAGAAACCATACAGATGGACACAGGGGAAAGGAAGGAAAAAGAAAATAAGAGGGAAACAGGAAGGCAAACCATAAGATGACTCTTAACTATAGGGGAAAAAACTGAGAGTTGCTGGAGGGGAAGTGGGTGGGGAGTTGGGGTAACTAGGTGATGAGCATTAAGGAGACCACTTGAAGTAATGAGCACTTGGTGTTGTATGCAACTGATGAATCACTGAATCTACCTCTGAAACTAACAATACAGTATATGTTAATTAAAATAAATTAAAAAACCATAAAAAATAAACAGACTGAGTGTTCTGTAGTTCCTAGAGTATAGATCCTTTACCTCTTTGGTTAAGTTTAGTCTGAGGTATCTTATGGTTTTTGGTGCTATTGTAAATGGAATCGATTCTCTAATTTCTCTTTCTACAGATGCATTGTTAGTGTATAAGAAAGCAACTGATTTCTGTGCATTGATTTTGTATCCTGCCACATTACTGAATTGCTGTATGAGTTCTAGTAATTTGGGGGTGGAGTCCTTTGGGTTTTCCACATAAAGTATCATGTCATCTGTGAAAAGAGAGAGTTTGACTTCTTCTTTGCCTTTGTTTGAATACTTTTATTTCTTTTTGTTGTCTGATGGCTGTTGCTAGGACTTCTAGTACTATGTTGAACAATAGTGGCGAGAGTGGGCATCCTTGACGTGTTCCTGATCTTAAGGGAAAGGCTCTCAGCTTTTCCCCATTGTTGATGATATTCACTGTGGGTTTTTCATAGATGGATTTTATGAACTTGAGGAATGTTCCCTCTATCCCTATACTCTGAAGTTTTAATCAAGAAAGGATGCTGTATTTTGTCAAATGCTTTTTCTGCATCAATTGAGAGGACCATATGGTTCTTCTCTCTCCTCTTATTAATGTGTTCTATCACACTGATTGATTTGTGAATGTTGAACCACCCTTGCATCCCGGGGTTAAACCCTACTTGGTTGTGGTGGATGATCCTTTTAATGTATTGTTGGATCCTATTAGCTAGGATTTTGTTGAGGATTTTGGAATCCATGTTCATCAGGGATATCAGTTGAAATTCTCCTTTTTTGATGGGGTCTTTGCCTGGTTTGGGGATCAAGGTAATGCTGGCCTCATAGAATGAATCTGAAAGCTTTCCTTCTGTTTCTATATTTTGAACCAGCTTCAGGAGAATAGGTATTATTTCTTCTTTGAATGCTTGGTAGAATTCCCCAGGGAATCCATAAGGCCCTGGACTCTTGTTTGAAGAAGACGCTAAAAGATGGGAAAACATTCCATGCTCATAGATTGGAAGAATAAACATTGTTAAAATGTCTATGCTACCCAGAGAAATCTATACCTTCAATGCTATCCTGATCAAAATTCCAATGACATTTTTCAAAGTACTGGAACAAACAATCCTAAAATTTGTATGGAATCAGAAAAGACCCCGAATCACGAAGAAAATGTTGAAAAAGAAAAACAAAGCTGGGGGCATCACGTTGCCCAATTTCAAGCTATATTACAAAGCAGTGATCACAGGTTGGTACAGGCACAGAAACAGACATATAGACCAGTGGAACAGAATAGAGAGCCCAGATATGGACCCTCAACTCTATGGTCAAATAATCTTTGACAAAGCAGGAAAAAATATGCAATAGAAAAAAGACAGTCTCTTCAATACATGGTGCTGGGAAAATTGGACAGCCACATGCAGACGAATGAAACTCGACCATTCTTCTAACACCATACACAAAGATAAACTCAAAATGGATGAAATACCTCAATGTGAGACAGAAATTCACCAAAATCCTAGAGGAGAACATAGGCAGTAACCTCTTTGACATCGGCCACAGCATCTTCTTTCAAGATACATCTCCAAAGGCTAGTGAAACAAAAGCAAAAATGAACTTTTGGGACTTCATCAAGATAAAAATCTGCATAGCAAAGGAAACAGTCAACAAAACAAAGAGGCAACCCACAGAATGGGAGAAGATATTTGCAAATGACACTACAGACAAAGAGCTGGTATCCAAGATCTATAAAGAACTTCTCAAACTCAACACAGAAAAAACAAATAATCCAGTCAAAAAATGGGCAGAAGACATGAACAGACACTTCTCTGAAGAAGACATACAAATGGCTAACAGACACATGAAAAAATGTTCATCATCATTAGCCATCAGGGAAATTCAAATAAAAACCACATTGAGATACCACCTTACACCAGTTAGAATGGCAAAAATGGACAGGGAAAGAAACAACAAATGTTGGAGAGGTTGTGGAGAAAGGGGAACCCTCTTATACTGTTGGTGGGAATGCAAGTTGGTACAGCCACTTTGGAAAACAGTGTGGAGGTGCCTCAAAAAATTAAAAATAGAGCTACCCTATGACCCAGCAATTGCACTGCTGGGTATTTACCCCAAAGACACAGATGTAGTGAAAAGAAGGGCCATATGCACCCCCAATGTTTATAGCAGCAATGTCGCAATAGGCAAACTGTGGAAAGAGCCGAGATTCCCTTCAACAGATGAATGGATAAAGAAGATGTGGTCCCTATATACAATGGAATATTACTCAGCCATCAGAAAGGATGAATACCCAACTTTTCCATCAACATGGATGGGACTGCAGGAGATTATGCTAAGTGAAATGAGTCAAGGAGAGAAAGTCAATTATCATATGGTTTCACTTATTTGTGGCACATAAGGAATAGCATGGAGGACATTAGGAGAAGGAAGGGAAAAATGAAGGGGGGAAATCAGAGGGAGAGATGAACCATGAGAGACTATGGACTCTGAGAAAC
>NW_022592098.1:0-4294 GCF_004348235.1 Phoca vitulina
TGGTTCCCAAATGTCTTTGCGGGAGGCAAAATTGCCCCGCCCTTGCCTTCCGGGCTAAGTAATCTGCTCGGGTTTGCTCTCCGGAGCTTTTGTTCCCTGCAAGCTTTCCGTACAGCTTTGGAGGCGGAGAGTGAAAATGGCGGCCTCCCAGTCTCTGCCCCGGCGGAGCCAAGAACTCGGGGTCCCGCTCCTCAGCGAGCCCCCAGAGAAAAGCAGTCAGTCACTCCCTTCTCCCTGGCCTCTGGCCACACTCCGCGCTCACCCGGCCTGTGACCGCGCCTTTCTATCTGGCACCCGACCCCGGGTGGAGTCTCCAAACCCAGCAGATCCCCGCGGTGCGCTCCCGCACTTCTCCTCCCGGGGGAAGAAGGTGAGTCTTCCCAGATCTGCCGCTTGTTGGGTCCCTGCTGGAGGAGCAGTGGCCTGACTGTGCCGCGGATCACGGTTTATGGCAACCCCGAGCTGAGAGCCCGCGCCTGGGCTCCGTCTCTGCAGCCGGCTTCCCTGCTCCGATACCTGGGAGCTCTGCCGCACTCAGGCACCCCCGGTCTTCCTGTGACCCCGAGGGTCCTGAGACCACACTGTCCCGCGAGGGTTCCACCCCCCACTTCGCCACCAGAGTGACGTTCCTCAGCGGAGCAGACTTCTAAAAGTTCCGATTTTGTGCTCTGCTGCTCTATCACTTGCCAGAAGCGGCCGACGGAGGCCCCTCCCCCGCCGTCTATCCTCCCGAATATCGCCTCGGATTCACTTCTCCGCACGTCCTACCTTCCAGAAAGTGGTCGCTTTTCTGTTCAGAGAGTTGTTGCTCTTCTTTTCTTCGATCTCCTGTTGAGTTTGTAGGTGTTCAGAATGGTTTGATCCCTATCCAGCTGAATTCCTGAGAGGAGACGAAATCCAGGTCTCCTACTCCTCCGCCATCTTGCTCCGCCCCCCGAGATACAGTTTCTTCTAACAGTCAAAATATACACTAAATCTCTAGTGTATGGCTTTGTTCTAGTCTCCTGCCTGATCACATTCTCTCCCTTTTTTTTCTTTTTTTTTTAAATCCTCTTCTTTCTTTTTTCAACCAACTTCTTATCAATTCCTTTTAAAAAATATTTTATAATTTTCATCTTTACAGTCATATTCCACCCCTTCATCATATTAACCTTTATTTTTGTACATATATGAGTTTTTCTTTCTTTAAAATTTTGAGAGGCATTTTCTTCTAACAGACCAAAATACGTCCAAAATCTAGTGTGTGACACTGATCTATGTACCAGCCTGATCATATTTGATCATATTCTGTTTTTTTTTTGTTTCGTTTTGATTTTGTTTGTTTTTATCTTTTTCTTTTCCTTTTTTTTTTCTTTTTCTTTTTCCTTTCCCTTTCTTTTCCCCTGGTTTCAGGTCTTTCCTGATTTGTTTAGTATATATTTTCTAGGGATGTTTTTACCCTATTAGCAGTTTGTTCTCTCATTCATCTATTCTCCTCTGGACAAAATGATAAGATGAAAAAAATCACCTCAACAAAAAGAACAAGAGGCAGTACTGACTGCCAGGGACCTACTCAATACGGACATTAGTACGATGTTGGAACTAGAGTTCTGAATGATGATTTTAAAGATACTAGCTGGGCTTGAAAAAAAGATGGAAGTTATTAGAGAAACCCTTTCTGGAGAAATAAAAGAACTAAAATCTAACCAAGTCAAAATCAAAAAGGCTATTAATGAGGTGCAATCAAAAATAGAGGCTCTAACTGCTAGGATAAATGAGGCAGAAGAGGAATCAGTGATATAGAAGACCAAATGATGGAAAATAAAGAAGCTGAGAAAAAGACAGATAAACAACTACTGGATCACGAGGGCAGAATTCGAGAGATAAGCGATACCATAAGAATAAACAACATTAGAATAATTGGGATCCCAGAAGAAGAAGAAAGAGAGAGAGGTGCAGAATGTATATTGGAGCAAATTATAGCAGAGAATTTCCCTAATTTGGGGAAGGAAACAGGCATCAAAATCCAGGAGGCACAGAGAACCCCTCTCAAAATCAATAAAAATAGGTCAACACCCCAACATCTAATAGTAAAACTTACGAGTCTCAGAGACAAAGAGAAAATCCTGAAAGCAGCTCGGGACAAGAAATCTGTAACCTACAATGGTAGAAACATTAGATTGGCAACAGACCTATCCACAGAGACCTGGCAGGCCAGAAAGGACTGGCAGGATAGATTCAGAGCACTAAATGAGAAAAATATGCAGCCAAGAATACTATATCCAGCTAGGCTGTCATTGAAAATAGAAGGAGAGATCAAAAGCTTCCAGGACAAACAAAAACTAAAGGAATTTGCAAACACAAAACCAGCCCTACAAGAAATACTGAAAGGGGTCCTCTAAGCAAAGAGAGAGCCTAAAAGCAACATAGACCAGAAAGGAACAGAGACAATATACAGTAACAGTAACCTTAGAGGCATTACAATGGCACTAAATTCATACGTTTCAATAGTTACCCTGAATGTAAATGGGCTAAATGCCCCAATCAAAAGACACAGGCTATCAGATTGGATAAAAAAACAAGACCCATTGATATGCTGTCTGCAAGAGACTCATTTTAGACCCAAAGACACCCCCAGGTTAAAAGTGAAAGGGTGGAAAACCATTTACCATGCTAATGGACACCAAAAGAAAGCCTCATGGCAATCCTTGTATCAAACAAATTAGATTTTAAACCAAAGACTGTAATACGAGATGAGGGAGGACACTATATCCTACTTAAAGGGTCTATCCAACAAGCAGATCTAACAATTGTAAATATCTATGCCCCTAATATGGGAACAGCCAATTATATAAGGCAGTTAATAATAAAAGCAAAGAAACACATTGACAACAATACAATAATAGTGGGGGACTTTAACAGCCCCCTCACTGAAATGGACAGATCATCTAAGCAAAAGATCAACAAGGAAATAAAGGCCTTAAATGACACACTGGACCAGATGGACTTCATAGATATATTGAGAACATTCCAACCCAAAGCAACAGAAAAAACATTCTTCTCTAGTGCCCATGGAACATTCTCCAACATAGATCGCATCCTAGGTCACAAATGTCTCAACCAGTACCAAAAGATTAGGATTATTCTCTGCATATTTTCAGACCACAATGCTTTGAAACTAGAACTCAATCACAAGAGGAAAGTCGGAAAGAACTCAAATACATGGAGGCTAAAGAGCATCCTACTGAAGAATGAATGGGTCAACCAGGAAATTAAAGAAGAATTTAAAAAATTCATGGAAACAAATGAAAATGAAAACACAACTGTTCAAAATCTTTGGGATGCAGCAAAGGCAGTCCTAAGAGGAAACTATATAGCAATACAAGCCTTTCTCAAGAAACAAGAAAGGTCTCAAGTACACAACCTAACCCTACACCTAAAGGAGCTGGAGAAAGAACAGCAAATAAAGCCTAAACCCAGCAGGAGAAGAGAAATAATAAAGATCAGAGCAGAAATCAATGAAATAGAAACCAAAAGAACAGTAGAACAGATCAACAAAACTAAGAGCTGGTTCTTTGAAAGAATTAACAAAATTGATAAACCCCTGGCCAGACTTATCAAAAAGAAAAATGACCAAAATAATTAAAATCATGAATGAAAGAGGAGAGATCACAACCAACACCAAAGAAATACAAACAATTATAAAAACATATTATGAGCAACTCTATGCCAGCAAATTAGACAATCCGGAAGAAATGGATGCATTCCTAGAGATGTTTCAACTACCAAACCTGAACCAGGAAGAAATAGAAAACCTGAACAGACTTATAACCATTAAGGAAATTGAAGCAGTAGTCAAAAGTCTCCCAAAAAACAAGAGCCCAGGGCCAGGTGGCTTCCCAGGGGATTTCTACCAAACATTTAAAGAAGAATTAATACCTATTCTTCTGAAACTGTTCCAAAAAATAGAAATGGAAGGAAAACTTCCAAACTCATTTTATGAGGCCAGCATTACCTTGATCCCCATCAAAAAAGAGAATTACAGACCAATATCCTTGATGAACATGGATGCAAAAATTCTCACCAAAATACTAGCCAATAGGATCCAACAGTACATTAAAAGGATTATTCACCACGACCAAGTGGGATTTATCCCTGGGCTACAAGGTGGGTTCAACATCCGCAAATCAATCAGTATGATACAATATAGTAATAAAGGAAAGAACAAGAACCATATGATCCTCTCAATAGATGCAGAAAAAGCATTTGACAAAGTACAGCATCCTTTCTTGATCAAAACTCTTCAGAGTATAGG
>NW_022592099.1:0-4291 GCF_004348235.1 Phoca vitulina
TGAGCTGAGCTGGTGAGCTGGGCTGAGCTGGGCTGGGTGAGCTGAGCTGAGCTGAACTGGGCTGCGTGAGCTGGGCTGAGCTGGGCTGGCCTGGGCTGGGCTGAACTGGGCTGAGCTGGGCTTGGCTAAGCTGGACTGAGCTGGGCTGAGCTGAACCAGGCTGGGTGAGCTGGGCTGAGCTGAACCAGGCTAGGTGAGTTGGGCTGAGCTGAGCTGGGCTGAGCTGGGCTTGGCTAAGCTGGACTGAGCTGGGCTGAGCTGAACCAGGCTGGGTGAGCTGGGCTGAGCTGAACCAGGCTAGGTGAGTTGGGCTGAGCTGAGCTGGGCTGAGCTGGGCTAGGCTGGGCTGAGCCGGGCTGAGCTAGGCTGGGTGAGCTGAGCTGAGCTGGATAAGCTGGGCTGAACTGGGCTGAGCTGGGCTGAGGTGGACTGAGCTGAACTGGTCTGGGTGAGCTGGGCTGAGCTGAACCAGGCTGAGTGAGCTGAACCAGGCTAGATGAGCTGGGATAAGCTGGGTTGAATTGGGCTAAACTGGGCTGAGCTGGCCTGAGCTGGGCTGGGCTGAGCTGCACTGAGCTGGGCTGGGTGAGCTGAGCTGAGCGGGGTGAGCTGGCTTGAGCTGGCCTGAGCTGAGCTGAGCTGAACCAGGCTGGGTGAACTGAGCTGAGCTGCGCTGAGCTCAGCTAAACCAGGCTGGGCTGAGCTGGGCTGGGCTGGGCTGAACTGGGCTGAACTGGGCTGGGCTGGATGAGCTGGGCTGAACTGAACCAGGCTGGGTGAGATGAGCTGAGCTTGGCTGAGCTGGGCTGAACCAGGCTGAGCTGAACTGGGCTGAGCTGGGCTGAGCTGGACTGAGCTGATCTGAGCTGGGCTGGACTGGGCTGGGCTGGGCTGAGCTGAACCGGGCTGATCTGGGCTGGGCTGGGTGATCTGGGCTAAGCTAAACGGGGCTGGGTGAGACGAGCTGAGCTGGATGGAGCTGGGCTGAGCTCGGCTGAACTGGGCTGAGCTGAGCTGAGCTGAGCTAGGCTGGGCTGGGCTGAATTGGGCTGAGGTGGGCTGAACTAGACTGGGCTGGGTGGGGTGAGCTGAGCTGAGCTAGATGGAGCTGGGCTGAACCAGGCTGGGCTGAGCTGGGCTGAGCTGAATTGGGCTGGATGAGCTGAGCTGAATTGGGCTGAGGTAGGCTCGGGTGAGCTGAGCTGAGCTGGGCTAGGCTGGGCTGCACTGAATTGGGCTGAGTTGGGCTAGGCTTGGTACATTGAGCTGATTAGCCAGGTTGCTGAGCTGGTCCAGCAGAAATGGACTGGCTGAGCTAGCTTGGCCCAGAGGCGTTTGATGTCCTAGTTTGGGCTAGATTCCCCTGCATTGGGCCATTTAGTCCTAGCTGGGCTGGGCTGGCCTTGCTGGACGGTCCTGACTAACATTGGTCTGACTTCAACGACCCGGTTGTGCTAAGAACAGGCCAAGGGGAGTCTGCATGGTCCGACTCTTCACATACATACCGTCCACTGACCCTAGACACACAGGCCAGGTCTGGGGGCCTGGCTGGGGGGCTCCTCTTCATGCCCTCAACCTGTGTCACAGACCGCTCATGGGGCTTGTGGCTGAGCGTACCAGTCTGGCTGCGGTGTCTCAGAGGGAAGGCAGCACTGGCCGAGCCATCCTGAGCTGGGAGCCAGGGCACCAGAGTGCTCGAGGATAAGGCAGAGGCCACGTCTTTCCCCAGCTTCTCACAAGTGCAGAGCTGGGCTTTTGCGGCTGGGTGAGGGCTGCTGCGCCTCCCTTTCCCAGCTAGACTCGGCCTCCGCCCAGCCGCCCGCTGCACTGTTGGTCCAGGCTGGGGAGGCCATGAGGCCAGCCCTTGTGGCAGTGGGGTGAGGGGGCCACGGGGCTGGCTCAGGCCTGCCTGGCGGAGCGTGGGAAGAAGACACCTTGTCACTCAACTCCTGTCCCTCTCTGGTCCTCAGAGAGCCCGTCCCCTCCAAACCTCTTCCCCCTCATCACCTGTGAGAGCTTCCCATCTGATGAGACCCTGGTGGCCATGGGCTGCCTGGCCCGGGACTTCCTGCCCAACTCCATCACCTTCTCCTGGGACTATCAGAACAGCAGTGCGGTCAGCAACCAGGACATCAAGAACTTCCCTTCGTTTCTGAGAGAGGGCAAGTACGTGGCTACCTCCCAGGTGTTCCTGCCCTCCGTGGACGTCCTGCAGGGCTCTGATGAGTACCTCACATGCAAGGTCAAACACCCCAACGGTGACAAATCTGTGGAAGTGCCCCTCCCAGGTGAGAGCCATGCCCTTCTACCCATGGCCAGGTGGGCAGGGTGAGGCCACGTGAGCTGACTGATGCCTTGTCCCCTCCCAGCAGTGAGGGGAGAGCTGTCCCCCAACGTGACTGTCTTCATCCCGCCCCGCGATGCCTTCTCTGGCAACAGCCAGCGCACGTCCCAACTCCTCTGCCAGGCCAGAGGTTTCAGCCCCAAACAGATCTCCGTGTCCTGGTTTCGTGATGGAAAGCAGATCGAGTCCGGCATCGACACCGGCAAGGTGGAGGCTGAGGACAAAGTGTCTGGGGCTGTGACCTACAGGGTCCTCAGCATGCTGACCATCACCGAGAGTGCCTGGCTCAGCCAGAGTGTGTTCACCTGCCAAGTGGAGCACAGCGGAGTGATCTCCGAGAAGAACGTGTCCTCCACGTGCACCCCCAGTGAGTGCTCTGGCCCCTAGTGCAGCCCCTCAGGGTGGGGGTCCCTCACGTGCACCACGGGGTTCCACTCAGGCCAGCAGCTCCCTGAGCCTTGGCTTCCCGGAGTGGCCAAGGGCAGGGAGGTGGGAGCCCAGCATGCCCCTCCAGTGGGTCCTTGGGGCTCAGGAAGGCTCGGTGTGAATTCAGCCTATGTTCTTTGGGGAAAATCTCCACCTCTGCCTGATTTCACATCCAACCGGTCACTGACACAAACTCTCTCCTGATCTAGATTCAGCAGTCGGCATCAGCATCTTCACCATCCCCCCCTCCTTTGCTAGCATCTTCCTCACCAAGTCGGCCAAGCTGTCCTGCCTGGTCACAGACCTGGCCACCTACGACAGCCTGACCATCTCCTGGACCCGCCAGAATGGCGAGCCTCTGAAAACCCACACCAACATCTCTGAGAGCCACCCCAACATCACCTTCAGTGCCATGGGGGAGGCCACGGTTTGTGTGGAGGACTGGGAGTCGGGAGAACAGTTCACCTGCACTGTCACCCACACGGACCTGCCCTCGCCTCTGAAGAAGACCGTCTCCAGGCCCAAGGGTAGGGGCCCGCGCCCACTCTGCCCCGGGACTCTCCAGGCTCTGGGGGTCTCTCCCCAGTGGCCCCCGGCCTGAGCTCACCACTCTCTTTCCTCCCACAGAGGTTGCCAAGCACATGCCAGCTGTGTATGTCCTGCCACCAAGCCGGGAGCAGCTGAGCCTGCGGGAGTCAGCCTCGGTCACCTGCCTGGTGAAGGGCTTCTCTCCCCCAGACGTGTTCGTGCAGTGGCTGCAGAAGGGGCAGCCCATGTCCCCCGACAGCTACGTGACCAGCGCCCCAACGCCCGAGCCGCAAGCCCCCGGCCTCTACTTTGTCCACAGCACCCTGACCGTGAGCGAGGAGGACTGGAGCGCTGGGGAGACCTACACCTGTGTTGTAGGCCACGAGGCCCTGCCCCACATGGTGACCGAGAGGAGCGTGGACAAGTCCACCGGTAAACCCACCCTGTACAACGTGTCCCTGGTCTTGTCCGACACAGCGAGCACCTGCTACTGAGCACCGGGCCGCCACCCTCTGGCGGACCCCGCAGCCCCCGGCTGACCCATCGCTGTGTGTGCGTGTGTACAAACTAACCTCGTCAGTGGGGTCACATGTGGCATTTTATCAAAATTAGAAATAAAAACATCCATTCAAAAGACACTCGTCCTGAGTAAGCGATGCTCTCGCCTGCCGGGGCCGTGGCTGTGCTGTCCCCACCCCCAGACCACCCTCCACGCCCGTCCCTGCCCCCACCCAGCCTCTGGAAGTCCCTGTGCTCCTTGCAGACCGAGCCCATGCTCACCACTCCTGTAGCTGCTCCCACGGCCACGTGAGTGTGCAACACGTACACACATGCGTGCACACGGGTGCACACACATGGATGCAGACATGGATGCACCTGCATCAGATGCACAGATACACACAGAGACACGTGTGTATGGACACGCACACACATGCACACACACGTGCACACACCCACACACGTGGACGCATACAGACAGATGCACACGTATAC
>NW_022592100.1:0-4680 GCF_004348235.1 Phoca vitulina
TTTTCCCTGAGGCAGACTGCTTGCTAGGAGATTGTGCTTTCTTAACATTATCCCATTCTCATCGCTAATGAAGAACTTTGGCCTTCCATGCATCCTTTTCCACCCTTTGGCTCTTTTTTCAAACTAAGTTCACCCTGGGCGTCATTCAGATCCAGTGTCTCAGAGTAATATCCTCTACTTTAAGCAGTTCCAGCTAAGTCCTTGTGACTGTGGGAGAGATTGGGGCACAGTGCCCCTTGTCAAGTGCTTTCAGAACTATGGGGACCTCAGAGGTTAAGACATTTGGAAGTGCCCTGCGAGTAATGTTTCCGTGTAGGCTTGGCCCGAGGCTTTTAGAAGGAGTGGGCCTCATTTCTTGGGTAAAAGGAAATGAAGTTACACACTTCATTCACAGATGTATCCTATTCCCAATTTTATTGTCGAATTTTGGCCTTCACTGGAGTCATTTCCATGCCCTTGCTGATTCTTTTTGAAATTTAGAGTTGGTTTACACACGGTGAGGAGGGGATTTTACCCACATAGACAGCACCCAACGATTGGTTGTGAGTTCCTACTTCAGTCCTGTGCTAAGTGACAGTATCCATATCTGATATCCCAAAGGAAAGGTGGCTAATCTCTCCTTGACCTTGAGATGCCCTCCTTCTGAAGAACAGAAAGTTCACCAATATGCTGCATGCTGGAGTTCTGGTGAGTTCAGGAGGTGCCTTTTCAAGGAATATTGCACCAAAGCCTGCAGCCAAAACCTTGAGCATCAGCTGGGAGTCCCATTAGTATACCTGAATCACTGCAGCCTCTATCCATTCATGGTAAGGGCAAAACAACAACAACAACAACAACAAAACTAACACCAAATTTCCCTCTCATTCTGAAGGAAGATTGCAGAGTTCTTGCTGACAGGGCTCCCAGGTCTAGGCAATGGTTTCCCTTTCCCCAAGCCCACCGTTGTTTCTCATTCTTGGGAATGAAAATTGGGTTGCTAGGAGATGGTCCTAGTCACTTCAGTCAAAACATGATGTCTCATCTCATCTCTAATAAACACATTTGGCCTAGCATATATCCACTTCCACCCTCTTGCTCTTTTCCGGCCGAGGTTCACCCTGTGAGCTTTCTGATCCAGTGTCTCAGAGCAATATCCTCTTCATTCACCTGGAAGATCTGGAAGATTCTTTGTGACTGTGGGGAAGTGTGGGCCACAGAGCCCCCTTGAAATGCAGTTCAGACTATGTTCGCATGAGGAGCCCTAAGGCATTTGAAGGTCCCAAGCAGTGAATGTCCCCTGTGCGTAGGCTTGGCCAGAGGACTCATTTCTTGTGGAAGGGGAAAAAAATTAGATGTCTCATTACAGATTTATCCCACTTAAAATGGCCCTGCTTATATACATTCTTGTACTCTCGCTGGTTGTCTATCTAGCTCTTGGTTCACATTCAAACTGGAAGGTGCTTTTACTCACAGCAGCGCCTAGGGATTACTGGTGAGTTCCCTGGCCCTCTTATCCCTGAGCTTGTTGTGTGGCTGCCTTGGGTAAATGTGTAGATGGGTAGCAAAGGCATCTCCCTCCCTCGCTGTTTGAGATGCCTTCATTCTGGAGAACCTAGTTCGAAAAAAAGATCAAAGGAATGGAAACGGACACAGAGGGAATGAGGAATTTCATAGAGTTGAGAATAAACCAATGTTGAGACTAAAATATCTAGCAAAATCTGTTCGTCTCCGGGATTAAGAAAGGCCTGATGGCTTTGGCAATGGGAAACCTCCACTGCCTACCCCTGGGAGCCAAAAAAGCAAGAGGCCTTCATTCTTCCTTTGTAAAGAGTGGGAAAACTTCTGGAATTGGATGTCACTCCTGCTGCCTTTCCGTCTGTGGTGGGGAGGGGGGACACAAAAAACCAGAAACGATTTAGTGTTAGCAGATTGGTTCTCCCAGCTGATGATGCATTTGGAAATATCCATTGGAGGAGTATTCCTGGAAAGAGCTCTTTGTACACTGAATAGGTCCTGGAGCATACCCCACATGTGTCAACTGTCTGCTCTTCAGAGTGAAGGCATCTCTGTCAGCCAGGGGAGGGAGACAAGCTGGCTGCCAATCACAGCATTTCAAACAGCAGGACAAGAACCAAGCACTCAGAGGCAGAAGTGGAAACTTTCCTTTTGGCTCTCAGACACATTGCTCTCCCCTAGCACAGGATCTGAGTGGGAATTTGCCACCAACACTGGGTGGTTGGTGGCACACACTGGTTGTGAGATGCCAACCATAGTATTCCTACATGTGAAACAATGTAGCTACACAGACAGCAAGAGGATGGGATGGCTTCAAGGAAAACCAAAGTTCAACATTTCAAATGGAAAGGAAAGTTATCTGGGAGTGAGTGAGGTGTCTAACTTCAGCTCCCCTTGCCCCAGAAATTGAGGCAATCTCCCTCCCAAAACCTCTGGCCATGCCTACATGCAATCTTTTGAGGTCCCTCAAACTCCAAGCCTTCCTGATGTCAACACTGTTCTGAAGTCAAATTACAAGGAGCCCTGTGGCAAACCTATCTCAGAGTCACAGGGACTCAGTCAGATTCTCCAGTTTCAATGCGAAAATATTGCTCTGAGAACACTGGCTCTCAATGGCCTCCAGAATGTACCTGGTTTGGAGAAAGGGCAAAAGGATGTCTATGTATGCATGGAGGCAAGGTTCGTATTGTCTCCAAGAAGGAGAGACT
This sequence comes from Phoca vitulina, assembly GCF_004348235.1. Classification (NCBI taxonomy): domain Eukaryota; kingdom Metazoa; phylum Chordata; class Mammalia; order Carnivora; family Phocidae; genus Phoca; species Phoca vitulina. Next base: position 2,703 of record NW_022592100.1, read on the forward strand.
TGTATATTTCAAATGGGAATGGAATAAATTTCGGATGGGTATGTCCAACTTAAATTTCACTTCAAATCTCGTGAGATCTCATCCAAACCTTGGAGAACTCAGTCCAACTCTCGTGAGATCTCATGGACTGTGCAAGATTTCACTCCAAAAATCGTGAGATCACATGGACATCGGGCCAGATTTCGCTCCCAAACTCGTGAGATCTCATGGACCTTGCGTGAGATTTTACTCCAAGTCTCGTGAGATTTCATCCAAACCTTGCAGACCTCAGTCCAAATCTGTGAGATCTCATGGATAATGGGCAAGATTTCACTCCAAATCTTGTGAGATCTCAGGGACATTGGGCAAGATTTTACTCCAAATCTCATGAGATCTCATGGATATTGGGTGAGATTTCACTACAAATCTCGTGACATCTCAATGACATTGGGCGAGATTACACTCCAAAACTCGTGAGATCTCATGGACACTGGCGAGATTTCACTCCAAATCTCGTGAGATCTCATGGACCTTGGGCGAGATTTTACTCCAAATCTTGTGAGATCTCATCCAAACCTTGCAGAACTCACTCTAAATCTCATGAGATCTCATGGATATTGGGCAAGGTTTCACTTCAAATCTCGTGAGATCTCATGAACATTGGGTGAGATTTCACTCCAAATCTCGTGAGATCTCATGGACATTGGGTGAGATTTCACTCCAAATCTCGTGAGATCTCATGGACATCGGTTCAGATTTCACTCCAAATCTCATGAGATCTCAAGGTCACCAGGCGAGATTTCACTCCAAATCTCGTGAGATCTCTTCCAAATCTCACTGGAACAGGATCCAACATTTGAGGCTCACACCTGTTGTAAGGGAAGCCAAACAGCGTGACATAGCTGTTGGGTATTAAGAAGGGCAGGTGTTGGCATGATCACTGAGTATTATAGGCAACTAGTGAATCATTGTTGAGCACTACAACAAAATCCTATGATGTTCTATATGCTGTCTAACTGAAAAAAATAAAAAAATAAAAAATAAAAAGTAAACCGATGAACATAAGGGAAATGGAAGGAAGAATAAAATAAGATAAAACCAGAGAGGAAGACAAGCCATAAGAGAATCTTATCTCTAGGAAACAAACTGAGGGTTGCTGGAAGCAAGGTGGGTGAGGGATGGGGTAATTGGGTGATGGGCATTAAAGGAGAGTACTTGTAATTAGCACTGGGTGCTATACGCAACTGATGAATCACAAAATTCTACCCCTGAATCTAGTAATGCAGTATAGGTTAAATTGGTTGTATTTAAATTATTTTTCTTAAAAGAAATCTGTTAACATTTGGAGGCCTAAGGCACTTGAAGGTACCCAGCAGAGGGTGTTTATATATAGGCTCTGCCCTAGGTATTAAGAAGGAGCTCTCCTCATTTCTGGGGTAAAAGAAAATGAAGTTACACCTCTCATTCATGGACTTGTCCCATTTTCATTTAAATTGTCCTGTCTCAGATTGAGGTCTTTCAAACATTCTGAGTCTATTTTTGTGTGTGGTGTAAGGAAATGGTCCAGTTTCATTCTTCTGCATGTGGCTGTCCAATTTTCCCAACACCATTTGTTGAAGAGACTGTCTTTTTTCTATTGGACATTCTTTCCTGCTTTGTCAAAGATTAGTTGACCATAGAGTTGAGGGTCCATTTCTGGGCTCTCTGTTATGTTCCATTGATCGATGTGTCTGTTTCTGTGCCAGTACCATACTGTCTTGATGATGACAACTTTGTCATAGAGCTGGAAGTCTGGAACTGTGATGCTGACAGCTTTGCTTTTCTTTTTCAACATTCCTCTGGCTCTTCGGGGTCTTTTCTGGTTCCATACAAATTTGAGGATTATTTGTTCCATTTCTTTGAAAAAAGTGGATGGTATTTTGATGGGGATTGCATTGAATGTGTAGATTGCTCTAGGTAGCATTGACATCTTCACAATATTTGTTCTTCCAATCCATGA
>NW_022592101.1:0-4287 GCF_004348235.1 Phoca vitulina
GAATATACAAGATAGTAAAAGTCAAGAGAAAGAAAATCAAGGACTGAATGAAGGCACCAGTCTGTGAAACAGCCATACTTTTGCTTACTGTGCTTTTCCTGGCAACTTTCCATAACTGCCTCCCCTCCCCCTATCCAATCCCCATCCCTTGTCTTTAGGTGATGGCATTTAAGGTGGTGGCTTGGGCCATTTTGGGGAGTTACTCAATTTTCCTGGGTTATCTGCCACGTATACAAGAGGCATACAAGCTATTAAATTTCTGTTTGTTCCTCCCCTATTAGTCTGTCTTTCATCATGGGGTTGGTCTCATCCCAGAACCTACAAGGGTAAAGGAAAAATTGTTTCCCCCCATCTCCTAACTGGTTTCCCTGTTTCTGCCCTTATCTCCATTATAATTTATTATCAAAACAGCAGCCAGAGTAATCCTGTTGATAGATTAATCCTATCAAATCATTCCTCTGCACCAATCCCCCCCTCACGGCTTCCCATTTTGATAGTGTGATTTATACTAAGAAATCTGTATTTTGGTCTTCATCCACAGTTCCTGCCTCAAAGCTCCCAAGATCCTTGGAATTTCCTAAGTGACTTGAGCAATGGGATCATCTTTTGTTATATTTGGTATTTTGTCCTCAGTTCCTGAAATAGTCTCCGTGTGGAAAAAAGGTGAACGGTGGGTCTTTTGTAATTCCTAACAAACTCCTTTGAACCACATCTGAGTCAATGTTAATGGGGGCATTTTTTGAAAAGCCCCTAAGGATGGAAGCTGGTTGCCAGGGAAACCAACCACAATTAGAGGGTGGGACCTCTCAGTCCCACTGCCACATCCACTTCTGGAGGGGCAGGAGGTAGACTCAATCACCAAAAGCCAATGATTTCATCAATTTGGCCTATGTAATGAAGCCTCCATAAAAAAATTCTGAACTACAAGTTTCAGCGTGCTTCTGGGTGGGCGAAGCAGAACACATCCAGGCGCCAGGAGGGTGGCACACTCCAAATTCCATGGGGACAGAAGCTTCTGTGCTCCAGACCCTTCAAGACCTCACTCTAAGAATCTCTTTATCTGGCCATTCATTTGTATCCTTCAATATTCTTTGTAATAAACCAGTCACCCCGTAGGTAATTGGTTTTCTGAGTTCCACGAGTGGCTCTAGCAAATTAATTGAACCCACAGCAGGGGTTATAGGAATCTCTAACTTCAGGCTGAACGGTGAGAAGCACAGGTAACAACCTGGATTTGCAACTGGCATCTGAAGGAGGAGGGGGCAGTCTTGTGGGACTGGGCCCTTCACCTGTGCGATCTGACGCTGTCTCTGGGTAGCAGAGAATTGAGTTAAACTGTAGGACACCTAGTCAGTGCCACTGTCTGGCACTGTTCCCTTACCTCTGACCTCTCCGCTGCTCTCCCCTTCTCCCTCTGCTCCAGCCACACAAGGCTCCTTGCTGAGCCTGAGACATCCAGGCCCACTCCTTCCTGCTTCCTGTTCTGTCGCGGGAACACTTTGTTCCCTGATAGATCAGAATGGTTCCTCCATCAAGCCTGCAGGTCTTCACCCCAACATCATCTCTGAGAAGCTTTCCTGGACCACAGTGTCTAAAATTACAGCCCACTTCCCTGCTCCACACACCAGTTCCTCTGCTCCCTCCCTGCTGTTCCTTCCTTAGCACACACCACTAACTTCTTTATTACATACTTTCCTTGCTTATCATTGGTTTCCTGACTAGAATGGAAACTTGACAAAGGCGGGCCTTCAGTCGGTTTGTAGATTGCTGCTTGCCAAGGGCCAAACTCTGCCCGAAACCCAGGACTGCATCCGTATTCCAGCCTCTCCCATTCCTCCCAGAGCACCAACACAGCCCCCCTAGCCTGGGGGCGGGGGGGTGGGGGGGGGGGATTAACACTGGCATCAGTGGTTCCTTTGTTCAGGCACGTGTATTAACTGAGCACCTGGCACTGTCATTTTGCCCACTGAGCGCAGCCAGGGTGTTTTGCTGGAGAGCTCCACACCAGGCAATGCCCAGGAATCCAAGGCAGGAAGTCATTCCTATCAGTAAACAAGCAGAACAGGTTAGACACAGGCCCTGGTTTATTGGTGGTTGTGGAAAGCACGTATTGGCAATGGCCCATAATAACACCATGGGCACAGTGTCTAACCTGATCTATTTTCACAAATGGACCCACTTACGCTGAGCTGGCAGCACTGTCTCACTGGGTCAGTCTCCACCATGGGGCAAGTACCGTGCTGGTCCTTTCTTCTCACTCTGCAGCCTCAGTGTGCCGGGCTTGCCTCTCCAAGCCGGCCTACCAGGCACCATGAAGCCCTTGACTTAGGGAACTCTAAGTGCTTGCACAGTAGCTAACCTAGTGCTGGCCACTTACTGATTTTAAAGGGTTTTTTGGAAGGAAAAACACATTTTTCCAGACTCATCAGCTCTATATTATCCGAACAGACACAACATGGGCAGAGGGGGGCAAAGGATGACGAAAGGGAGGAAATGTAAAGAAAGGATCAAGGGATAACAATGACGTTGGCAAACACCTACAGGGTACTCTGTGTATATATGTACGGCGCTCGTCTAAACACACTTCGCACATGCACCCCTTTCCTGTTCACTCTCAGCTACCAAGTAGCACCGCCCACCGCCGCCACGGCGGTTTCCCCACGAGGTAACTGCGACAGAAGTTTTTAAGGAACTCGCCCAACTCAGGGGCCCTGTAGAGGGTCGCAGGATTTGAACCCAGGCACTCTGGCTCCAGAGTCCGTGTTCTCAGTTCATGTGAATACGCTTAAGAAATCAAATCAGCCGGCCTGGGGCCTGGCGCGCGGGCGGGAGGCGCGGGAAAGGGGCGCGTGGCCCGAAGGAAGGGGGGGTGGCGCTGCGCGGGGCGCGGCGGCTCGTGCGGCTCACCTGGGGCTGAACCGGAACTGATCTTCCGGCACTCCTCGGTCTTGGACGTGTCCTCCTCGCTCTCCATCGGAGCCGGGGACCGGCCGGCCGCTGCTGCCGGGGCGCCGGCCGCTGCGGCGCTGCTGCCGGGGCGCCGGCCGTTGCTGCCGGGCGCCTTCTGCGCAGCTGCGGGCTAGGGGCAGCTGGGAGTCCAGAACCCGGCGTCCGTTGCCATGGCGACCCCGGGGGGGGGGGGGGCGGGGGAGGGGGGGGGGGGGGGGGGGGGCGCGGCGGACCTGGAGGGGGCTGGTTGCCCCTGCCCGCCTGCCTCAGGGCTGCTCGACGCCGCGCGCTCTGTCCCGGACGCCCTTGGGCCAGGCCGCCGCTGAAATGTCCCCACGAAAGCTGGGCCCGTCTCCATCCCCCTGCGAGGTGCCTCCACGCGCCCAAGCTCTCCTTGCCTTCTTTTCTCCCGCGCCTCTGCGCTCAGCCTCCCGCCAGGCCAGCGCACTCGGGGGTCGGGGGTCGGGGGTGGCGAGGATTCCAGAGCATCTTCCTTTTCACACGAACACCCTCCCCACGCCAGGTTAGAGCCGGAGCTCGGCGACCCTCGCCTTCCTGGCCTTCCCGCCCTGTGCTACAGGGCAGCCTCAGGAGGAGGAATAGTGCACCCTTGCAATAAGCAACCATGCTTAGGACCTCATGAGCCTTGGCTCCAGGGGCAAAGCCATAATAGGAAGGAAGCGGGTGGCCTGATGAATTGCCTACACCTGCCACTTGACCACAGACGTAGGCGTTTCATGGACAAAAAAAAAAAAAAAAAAAAATTCTTTGCAGAGATTAAACAGCCTACATTTCTATTTAATATGAAGGTCAGATCAGGCGTTAAGTTTTTTTTTTTTTTTTTTTTTTTTTTAAGATTTTGTTTATTTATTTGACAGAGAGAGACACAGCGAGAGAGGGAACACAAGCAGGGAGAGTGGGAGAGGGAGAAGCAGGCTTCCCGCTGGGCAGGGAGCCCGATGCGAGGCTCGATCCCAGGACCCTGGGATCATGACCTGAGCCAAAGGCAGACGCCTAACCGACTGAGCCACCCAGGCGCCCCCAGGCGTTAAGTTTTAAGCTCTACAGGCAGTGTGGGATTTATTTTTACTAGGTTTCTACAATAGTGAGAGAAGCTGCGTAATAATGAAACGGTTGTTCAACTTCTGTATCATGTATTGACAATGGTGAGTACCTTTTCTAACATCATCAGTATGTCATTTGCTGGTTGTAGAACTAAGTGCTTTCACATTCACTCACTCATACTTTAAACAAATAGATATTGAATGACTTCACTATAAAAGATATTTTAGGGGTGCCTGGGTGGCTCAGTCGGTTAAGTGTCTGCCGTCAGCTCAG
>NW_022592102.1:0-4282 GCF_004348235.1 Phoca vitulina
AAGAATTCCTCATATCAGTGAGGTCATATGATACATGTCTTTCTCTGATTGACTTATTTCGCTCAGCATAATACCTTCCAGTTCCATCCACGTCATTGCAAATGGCAAGATTTCATTCCTTTTGATGGCTGCATAATATTCCATTGTAAATATATACCACATCTTCTTTATCCATTCATCTGTCGATGGACATCTTGGCTCTTTCCACAGTTTGGCTATCGTGGACACTGCTGCTATAAACATCGGGGTGCAGGTACCCCTCTGGATCCCTACATTTGTATCTATGGGGTAAATACCCAGTAGTGCAATTGCTGGACCATATGGTAGCTCTATTTTCAACTTTCTGAGGAACCTCCGTACTGTTTTCCAGAGTGGCTGTACCAGCTTGCATTCCCACCAACAGTGTAGGAGGGGTCCCCTTTCTCCACATCCCCGCCAACATCTGTTATTTCCTGACTTGTTAATTTTAGCCATTCTGACTGGTGTGAGGTAATATCTCATTGAGGTTTTGATTTGGATTTCACTGATGCCAAGCGATGTTGAGCACTTTTTCATGTGTCTGTTGGCCATTTGGATGTCTTTGGAAAAATGTCTGTTTATGTCTTCTGCCCATCTCTTGATTGGTTCATTTGTTCTTTGGGTGTTGAGTTTCATAGGTTTTTTATCGATTTTGGAAAATAGCTCTTTATCTGATATGTCATTTGCAAATATCTTCTCCCATTCTGTCGGTTGTCTTTTGGTTTTGTTAACTATTTCCTTTGCTGTGCAAAAGCTTTTTATCTTGATGAGGTCCCAATAGTTCATTTTTGCCCTTGCTTCCCTTGCCTATGGCGATGTTTCTAGGAAGAAGTTGCTGCAGCTGAGGTCAAAGAGGTGGCTGCCTGTGTTCTCCTTTAGGATTTTGATGGACTCCTGTCTCACATTTAGGTCTTTCAACCATTTTGAGTCTATTTTTGTGTGTGGTGTAAGGAAATGGTCCAGTTTCATTCTTCTGCATGTGCCTGTCCTGTATCCCTGACACCATTTGTTGAAGATACTGGCTTTTTTCCATTACACATTCTTTCTTGTTTTGTCAAAGATTAGTTGACCATAGAGTTGAGGGTCCATTTCTGGGCTCTTTATTCTGTTCCATTGATCTATGTGTCTCTTTTTGTGCCAGTACCATACTGTCCTGATGATGACAGCTTTGGAATAGAGCTTGAAGTCCAGAATTGTGATGCCACCAGCTTTGCTTTTGTTTTTCAACATTCCTCTGGCTATTTGGGGTCTTTTCTGGTTCCATACAAATTTTAGGATTACTTGTTCCACTTCTTTGAAAAAAGTTGATGGCATATTGATAGGGATTGCATTAAATGTGTAGATTGCTCTAGGTATCATAGACATTTTCACAATATTTGTTCTTCCAATCCATGAGCATGGAAAGTTTTTCCATTTCTTTGTGTATTCCTCAATTTCTTTCATGAGTATTCTATAATTTTCTGAGTACAGATTCTTTGCCTCAGGTTAGATTTATTCCTAGGTATCTTATGGTTTTGGATGCAATTGTAAATTGCAATTTCTCTTTCTTCTGTCTTGTTGTTGCTATATAGAAATGACAGTGATTTCTGTGCATTGATTTTATATCCTGCCACTTTACTGAATTCTTGTATGAGTTCTAGCAGTTCTGGGGTTGGAGTCTTTTGGTTTTTCCACATAAAGTATCATATCATCTGCAAAGAGTGAGAGTTTGACTTCATCTTTGCCGTTTCAGATGCCTTTTATTTCTTTTCTTTTTTTTAAGATTTATTTATTTATTTGACAGGGGGAGAGACAGTGAGAGAGGGAACACAAGCAGGGGGAGTGGGAGAGGGAGAAGCAGGCTTCCCGCTGAACAAGGAGCCCGATGCGGGGCTCAATCCCAAGACCCTGGGATCATGACCTGAGCCGAAGGCAGATGCCCAGTGACTGAGTTACCCAGGAAACCCCTGATGCCTTTTATTTCTTTTTGTTGTCGGATTGCTGAGGCTAGGACTTCTAATACTATGTTGAATAGCAGTGATGATGGAGGACATCCCTGCCATGTTCCCGACCTTAGGGGAAAAGCTCTCAGTTTTTCCCCATTGAGAATGATATTCACTGTGGGTTTTAAAGAGATGGCCTTTATGAACTGAGGTATGTACCCTCACAGTATCCCTACACTGTGAAGAGTTTTAATCAAGAAAGGTTGCTGGACTTTGTCAAATGCCTTTTCTGCATCTATTGAGAGGATCATATGGTTCTTGTTCTTTCTTTTATTAATGTATTGTATCACATTGATTGATTTGTGGATGCTGAACCACCCTTTCAGCCCAGGAATAAATCCCACTTGGTCGTGGTGAATAATCCCTCAATGTACTGTTGGATCCTATTGGCTAGTATTTTGGTGAGAATTTTTGCATCCATGTTCATCAGGGATATTGCTCTATAATTCTCCTTTTTGATGGGGTCTTGTCTGGTTTTAGGATCAAGGTAATGCTGGCCTCATAAAATGAGTTTGGAAGTTTTCCTCCCATTTTTATTTTTTGGAACAGTTTCAGAAAAATAAATATTAATTCTTCTTTAAATGTTTGGTACAATTCCCCTGGGAAGCCATCTGGCCCTGGGCTCTTGTTTGTTGGGAGATTTTTGACTATTGCTTCAGTTTCCTTAGTGGTTATGGGTCTGTTCAGGTTTTCTATTTCTTCCAGATTCAGTTTGGTAGTTTATACATCTCTAGGAATGCATCCATTTCTTCCAGATTACCTAATTTGCTGGCATATAGTTGCTCATAATATGTTTTTATAATTGTTTGTATTTCTTTGATGTTGGTTGTGATCTCTCCTCTTTCATGCATGATTTTATTTATTTGGGTCCTTTCTCTTTTGTTTTTGATAAGTCTGGCCAGGGGTTTATCAATCCTATTACTTCTTTCAAAGAACCAGCTCCTAGTATCGTTGATCTGTTCTACTGTTCTTTTAGTTTCTGTTTCACTGATTTCTGCTCTGATCTTTATTAATTCTCTTCTCCTGCTGGGTTTGGGCTTTATTTGCTGTTCTTTTTCCAGCTCCTTTAGGTGTAGGGTTAGGTTGTGTATTTGAGACCTTTCTTGTTTCTTGAGAAAGGCTTGTATTGCTATATACTTTCCTCTCAGGACTGCCTTTGCTGCATCCCAAAGATTTTGAACAGTTGTGTTTTCATTTTGATTGGTTTCCATGAATTTTTTTAATTCTTCTTTAATTTCCTGGTTGACCCATTCGTTCTTTAGTAGGATGCTCTTTAGCCTCCATGTATTTGAGTTCTTTCCGACTTTCCTCTTGTGATTGAGTTCTAGTTTCAAAGCACTGTGGTCCAAAAATATGCAGGGGATGATCCCAATCTTTTGGTACTGGTTGAGACCTGATTTGTGACCTACGATGTGATCTATTCTGGACAATGTTCCATGGGCACTAGAGAAGAATGTGTATTCTGTTGCTTTGGAATGGAATGTTCTGAATATATCTGTGAAGTCCATCTGGTCCAGTGTGTCATTTAAAGCCTTTATTTCTTTGTTGATCTTTTGCTTAGATGATCTGTCCATTTCAGTGAGGGGGGTGTTAAAGTCTCCCACTATTATTGTATTTTTGTCGATGTGTTTCTTTGCTTTTTTTTTAATTGGCTTATATAATTGACTACTCCCATGTTAGGGGCATAGATATTTATAATTGTTAGATCTTGTTGGATAGACCCTTTAGTAGGATATAGTGTCCTTCCTCATCTCTTATTATACTCTTTGGTTTAAAATCTAATTTGTCTGATACAAGGATTGCCACCCCAGCTTTCTTTTGATGTCCATTAGCATCGTAAATGGTTTTCCACCCCCTCACTTTCAATCTGGAGGTGTCTTTGGATCTAAAATGAGTCTCTTGCAGACAGCATATCGATGGGTCTTGTTTTTTTATCCAAGCTGATACCCTGTGTCTTGATTTGGGCATTTAGTCCATTTACATATTCAGGGTAATTATTGAAAGAGATGAATTTAGTGCCATTGTATTTCCTGTAAGGTGATTTTTACTGTATATTGTCTGTGTTCCCTTCTCATCTGTTACTTTTAGGCTCTCTCTTTGCTTAGAGGACCCCTTTCAATATTTCTTGTAGGGCTGTTTTGATGTTTGCAAATTCTTTTAGTTTTTGTTTGTCCTGGAAGCTTTTTATCACTGCTTCTATTATCAAAGACAGCCTAGTGGGATATAGTATTCTTGGCTGCATATTTTTCTGTTTAATGCCCTGTGTCCTTTCTGCCCTCCAG
>NW_022592103.1:0-4278 GCF_004348235.1 Phoca vitulina
CCACATGGTAAGGCCCCGACAGCTGCCCGGCCTGGCATGGCAGAAGCGGCAGGGGAATTTAGGGGCTCCTGTCCCGTGAGGAACCGCTTACGGCGATTGCCAGAGCTCCTGAGGGCTCCCCCTAATCCTCCGTGCTGTGCCCGTGTTTGCCAAATAAATGCGGCCCGTCTAGTGAGCAGGGCATTTCCCCACAGCGATCCCAGTCCCATGCTGCAGCGTGAGCATGAGCTCTTGGCCTTGTCACCCTTATCTTCATGAAAGACCCTCGTGTTTTAGTCTCATGTGCTCCTCTTTCACCGGAATGTCACGGTGGCCGCTCTGGGGACTGATGAAACTTCTTTGCCAATAGGCATGTTTACTGTTATCAATTCAGAGCTATAAATTCACCGCTTTCTTGTCCCCCAGAAACTTTGCTCTGCGGTATTTTCTTTCACCTCAAAAACTTTCCACTTTCCCCTTTTGTTCCTTCTGGACCCTACTTTTATTTAGTGTTTTCTTACTTGGTTTCCAAATATCTGGGGCTTTTTCTGGTAAGTTTCTGTCATTGCTCTGGAATATAATTACCCTGTTTTCATAGAATACACGTTTTGTGATTTGTATCCATTTAATTTTATTGGCATAACTTGCGGCCCACATTTTGTGGCCTATCTTAGCAAATGTTTCAGGGGGAATATGTATTTCATGATTCTTCAACAGAGTGGCCAACAAGTGCCCATTACGTCCCGAGGGTTGATGTCCTCGTTCAAGTCCTCCGTGTGCCCACTGACCCAGGGGCCGGGCCACCTGCCCTGGGGCTGGACCTGCTGCAGGGTCCTCTGCTGCTCTGGGCCCCACTCCGAGCCGCCTGACTCCCCTGTCACCTGGTCCCAGGCCCAGCCCAGCACTCCTAGAGGTGGACTGTCTGGTCCCCGAAGTCAGTGAAGCCTGTCCCGTGATTCCTTCTTTAAAGGAAAAGCAGACATTAGCACAATGGAAGGGAATATACCGTCCAATCCTAGTCACGTGGTAACTCTTCTATCACTGGGGAGACTATTTCCCATGATTTCGTGCCCACTGACTGTAGAGCAGAGCGCCCAGAAATGTCATCGGGACAGCAGCACCTAATAAGGGAAATCAGCAACCAGGCCACATCCAGCTGTCACCAGCACCCCAGAAAGAGCTCCCAGGCCGTTTGTAGATGGTTGTGTTTGTCTTGACACGATTTCTGTATTGTGGCTCTGGTTAGGAGGGTGTAAAATTTGAAATTAGTATCTGTCCTTAAGATCTACCTGCTTTCACCTGGTGCTTATTACACCAATGCAACACGAGGGGGCGGCCAAGTCAAGTGTTGAGTTCTTACTGCTCTCCTGAGGCAGGCAGGTCCTGCTCCCAAGTTTTTCCTCATTTGCCAATCACCTGGAAGGTTCTATTGCTATGAGGATGTTTATTCAAATGATGCCTCTCGTCCCTCTCATGGTCTCTCACACTCTCTTTCCCTAGGTCTCCATCTCTCTTTCTGTAAATGTCAACAAGGAGACAAATTTGGTAGCAGGTTGTTCATGATCTTTCTCTCCTCGTTCACATCCTGAGTATAGATGAACTGCTGTTGTGACCAACACTGCAATGTAGTTTGAAGCCAAGGCAAATGATGGAAGTCTTGAAACCTTAGCATGAAACCAAAAATAGAAGTTGTCGCTCTCACCCGCCATTTCTCACCAGTCACTAGTCAGTGACTAGCAAATATTTGCTTTAACTTTTTGCATAAAATCAGTAGGCTTCTCCTGTTTATTTTGCCTTAAATAAATCATTTTGGAGCAGAGTTCCCATTATAATAGATTAACAAGTGTTCCCCTAATTGGCTTCAAATTTCACGCAGGGCTGCTGAATCTCCGGGATATGAGAGAGCCACTCTCTGGGTTGAGGATGTTCCCAATTTCCTAGGCTAAGCATGGGAGATACGAGGGAGCTGTGCCCAAGGGAGTTTCTGACAAGTTGTTGTTACCTAGAGCTTCTTGTTCAGTTTGCTGATTTCCTCCTGTGTCTGCTCCACGGAGCTTCGAATCCAGTTACTCCATATTATTTTAATTTATTAATGATCCTTGGTCTCTACTTGGCCTAAGACGTGCTCTGTAAAGGTCAACATACACACTTCTGGAAGCGCTAAAAATCTCGGCAGGGGATACTTCCAAGAACATTTCAACTTTGGGTTACCCTCGGCTCCAGGCCAACAGAGACTGAGGAGATGTAAAGTTTACCAACGTGAGGCTGCTGCTCCCAAGGCAGAAAATCACCATTTCCTTTACAGATGTGGAGACTGTATCTTTATTAACAAGACAAGGAATGGCCACTAAAGCCATCGTTTGGCCCTTGCTTCTCTGCTGTTCTGAACATTCCATGGGTGTCAACGGAAGATGAAAAGAAGTGGTTAAGGAGCCCTTCGGTGGATTTCAGAAACCAGTTGAAGTGATCGAGTTTGATATGGTTTCTGCAGAGGCTCTTAACATTTCCCTATTGGAAATTTGTAGAATTTTGTAGATTCCTGAAATTGTTGAATAGGAAAAAAGAAGCATCAATCTTGAGAGTTCTCAACTTATAATCTCCATTTTTATTCAGGTAGACTATCTCTTACAATGAAAAATAAAAAGTAATTCTTTCCTGTGGTCTTTGTGGTGTATTAGCACAAATTCTATCGTAGGCAGCCTCACATAAAACTTAAATAGCTAGAATCCCTGATTTGGCTTGAGAATTTTCCGGCCTTTTCCCATCCCCATTTCTCAAGTCAGCCAGAACATCATACAAGTTCAAAAGACAAACCTCACCTGCAAACAGAACGAAAGTATTAGTAACTCCCAGACAAACTGTGGCTTTGAAGGAAAAACTTCTTTTGAGGACAGATGCCCATTCCTTCAGAATTAATCCTTAAGCGGAGATGCTAGAGATGAAGGACTTAGGAGGCAGAGAAAGCTCAGGCAGACAATGCAGTTGTGGCGTGACTTGGTCTAGTTAGTCTGTGGTGACTTCGGACCAGCAGAAAGTTTCATGTTTACAGACAAGGTGACTTCATTCAGCACATGATTCCCCCACGTATCTTTGTGGATCAAGGTGTGATCTCTATCTGATATTTTTTATATTTATTCCAAGAAAGGAAACACAAATAAGTCAGACATTTGGATGCCGATTCATGTGAAGCAGAAGGGGAATGTGGTCTTGAGGGTCCAGAGCAGTCAGGCATGTAAGCACGCTTGTTTCTCCCAGGGTTTTCAGAGACCATGCACACTCAGAGGATAAACACGTTCGTGGAGTCTTTCCTGAGCTCCCTGTAACCAGAAAGCTTGTCCATGTATTTTAGCTTTTGTGGGTGACAATTTGCAGTTATTGGTCCAAGGCAACCGGCTTCAGTCACAGGGCTCAGCAATCCACTCCAGCCCACCTGCAGCTGGGGGAGCTCCCCCACTGGGCAGGGTGATCTCACTCAAGGACAAACAAACTTCCCTTTAATCAGAGAGAAGAGCCTCACTTGGATCCAGGAGGTGACCAGGCCTCCACGTCTCTAATCTCATCCGAAGCAGTGTGGGCCTGGCTGTTTGGGTTGACAAAGTCTAGAGAACACAGTGCACAGAATGGGGAGCAGTAGCAGAGTCTCCATCCCCCATAAAGGGACTGCAGGATAACAGACTCAGACCCCAAGGAGACAGTCTTCCCAGTCACACAGTCACACACTGGCTTCCAGCTTTATGGAGCTCAAACCAACAGCATCTGACAACAGAGACAAAGTACAATGAGACCCACCTGCCTAAGTCCTTCCTCATTCAGTGGCTGATGGTCAAGGTTGGAGATTCCCAATGACTGATGCTCAACTGGGGTTCCTTGTTCTTTCAACCCATGCAAAGTCTTATTTCTCGGTGCTCTGAAGCGACTCAGGTAGCTTGCTGGTCAGTTTTGTTCTCCAGGCCCCAGTACACTTTGTTTATCTACAGGAGATAGAAATGCTTCCTTAGAAATAGGAATGTGTGTCCTTTCTCCCTTTCTGATATCATATTTATGAAGGGATATGATCACATCAAAATTAACTATATGTATCTCCAATGACTCTTTTTAAAATAATGTCACATTCTGAAGTACTGGGGACTAAAAGTTAACATGATTTTGGTGGGACACTATTCAACCAAAGTACTGTATAGAAACCATCCTTAGTACACTTGAAAATAGTCCTACAAAACTAGCTCTACAATTTATAAAGAGTCGCCTCTTCCTTCCTTCCTTCTTTCTTTCCTTTCCTTTCCCTTTCTTTCTTTCTTT
>NW_022592104.1:0-4278 GCF_004348235.1 Phoca vitulina
CCACATGGTAAGGCCCCGACAGCTGCCCGGCCTGGCATGGCAGAAGCGGCAGGGGAATTTAGGGGCTCCTGTCCCGTGAGGAACCGCTTACGGCGATTGCCAGAGCTCCTGAGGGCTCCCCCTAATCCTCCGTGCTGTGCCCGTGTTTGCCAAATAAATGCGGCCCATCTAGTGAGCAGGGCATTTCCCCACAGCGATCCCAGTCCCATGCTGCAGCGTGAGCATGAGCTCTTGGCCTTGTCACCCTTATCTTCATGAAAGACCCTCGTGTTTTAGTCTCATGTGCTCCTCTTTCACCGGAATGTCACGGTGGCCGCTCTGGGGACTGATGAAACTTCTTTGCCAATAGGCATGTTTACTGTTATCAATTCAGAGCTATAAATTCACCGCTTTCTTGTCCCCCAGAAACTTTGCTCTGCGGTATTTTCTTTCACCTCAAAAACTTTCCACTTTCCCCTTTTGTTCCTTCTGGACCCTACTTTTATTTAGTGTTTTCTTACTTGGTTTCCAAATATCTGGGGCTTTTTCTGGTAAGTTTCTGTCATTGCTCTGGAATATAATTACCCTGTTTTCATAGAATACACGTTTTGTGATTTGTATCCATTTAATTTTATTGGCATAACTTGCGGCCCACATTTTGTGGCCTATCTTAGCAAATGTTTCAGGGGGAATATGTATTTCATGATTCTTCAACAGAGTGGCCAACAAGTGCCCATTACGTCCCGAGGGTTGATGTCCTCGTTCAAGTCCTCCGTGTGCCCACTGACCCAGGGGCCGGGCCACCTGCCCTGGGGCTGGACCTGCTGCAGGGTCCTCTGCTGCTCTGGGCCCCACTCCGAGCCGCCTGACTCCCCTGTCACCTGGTCCCAGGCCCAGCCCAGCACTCCTAGAGGTGGACTGTCTGGTCCCCGAAGTCAGTGAAGCCTGTCCCGTGATTCCTTCTTTAAAGGAAAAGCAGACATTAGCACAATGGAAGGGAATATACCGTCCAATCCTAGTCACGTGGTAACTCTTCTATCACTGGGGAGACTATTTCCCATGATTTCGTGCCCACTGACTGTAGAGCAGAGCGCCCAGAAATGTCATCGGGACAGCAGCACCTAATAAGGGAAATCAGCAACCAGGCCACATCCAGCTGTCACCAGCACCCCAGAAAGAGCTCCCAGGCCGTTTGTAGATGGTTGTGTTTGTCTTGACACGATTTCTGTATTGTGGCTCTGGTTAGGAGGGTGTAAAATTTGAAATTAGTATCTGTCCTTAAGATCTACCTGCTTTCACCTGGTGCTTATTACACCAATGCAACACTAGGGGGCGGCCAAGTCAAGTGTTGAGTTCTTACTGCTCTCCTGAGGCAGGCAGGTCCTGGTCCCAAGTTTTTCCTCATTTGCCAATCACCTGGAAGGTTCTATTGCTATGAGGATGTTTATTCAAATGATGCCTCTCGTCCCTCTCATGGTCTCTCACACTCTCTTTCCCTAGGTCTCCATCTCTCTTTCTGTAAATGTCAACAAGGAGACAAATTTGGTAGCAGGTTGTTCATGATCTTTCTCTCCTCGTTCACATCCTGAGTATAGATGAACTGCTGTTGTGACCAACACTGCAATGTAGTTTGAAGCCAAGGCAAATGATGGAAGTCTTGAAACCTTAGCATGAAACCAAAAATAGAAGTTGTCGCTCTCACCCGCCATTTCTCACCAGTCACTAGTCAGTGACTAGCAAATATTTGCTTTAACTTTTTGCATAAAATCAGTAGGCTTCTCCTGTTTATTTTGCCTTAAATAAATCATTTTGGAGCAGAGTTCCCATTATAATAGATTAACAAGTGTTCCCCTAATTGGCTTCAAATTTCACGCAGGGCTGCTGAATCTCCGGGATATGAGAGAGCCACTCTCTGGGTTGAGGATGTTCCCAATTTCCTAGGCTAAGCATGGGAGATACGAGGGAGCTGTGCCCAAGGGAGTTTCTGACAAGTTGTTGTTACCTAGAGCTTCTTGTTCAGTTTGCTGATTTCCTCCTGTGTCTGCTCCACGGAGCTTCGAATCCAGTTACTCCATATTATTTTAATTTATTAATGATCCTTGGTCTCTACTTGGCCTAAGACGTGCTCTGTAAAGGTCAACATACACACTTCTGGAAGCGCTAAAGATCTCGGCAGGGGATACTTCCAAGAACATTTCAACTTTGGGTTACCCTCGGCTCCAGGCCAACAGAGACTGAGGAGATGTAAAGTTTACCAACGTGAGGCTGCTGCTCCCAAGGCAGAAAATCACCATTTCCTTTACAGATGTGGAGACTGTATCTTTATTAACAAGACAAGGAATGGCCACTAAAGCCATCGTTTGGCCCTTGCTTCTCTGCTGTTCTGAACATTCCATGGGTGTCAACGGAAGATGAAAAGAAGTGGTTAAGGAGCCCTTCGGTGGATTTCAGAAACCAGTTGAAGTGATCGAGTTTGATATGGTTTCTGCAGAGGCTCTTAACATTTCCCTATTGGAAATTTGTAGAATTTTGTAGATTCCTGAAATTGTTGAATAGGAAAAAAGAAGCATCAATCTTGAGAGTTCTCAACTTATAATCTCCATTTTTATTCAGGTAGACTATCTCTTACAATGAAAAATAAAAAGTAATTCTTTCCTGTGGTCTTTGTGGTGTATTAGCACAAATTCTATCGTAGGCAGCCTCACATAAAACTTAAATAGCTAGAATCCCTGATTTGGCTTGAGAATTTTCCGGCCTTTTCCCATCCCCATTTCTCAAGTCAGCCAGAACATCATACAAGTTCAAAAGACAAACCTCACCTGCAAACAGAACGAAAGTATTAGTAACTCCCAGACAAACTGTGGCTTTGAAGGAAAAACTTCTTTTGAGGACAGATGCCCATTCCTTCAGAATTAATCCTTAAGCGGAGATGCTAGAGATGAAGGACTTAGGAGGCAGAGAAAGCTCAGGCAGACAATGCAGTTGTGGCGTGACTTGGTCTAGTTAGTCTGTGGTGACTTCGGACCAGCAGAAAGTTTCATGTTTACAGACAAGGTGACTTCATTCAGCACATGATTCCCCCACGTATCTTTGTGGATCAAGGTGTGATCTCTATCTGATATTTTTTATATTTATTCCAAGAAAGGAAACACAAATAAGTCAGACATTTGGATGCCGATTCATGTGAAGCAGAAGGGGAATGTGGTCTTGAGGGTCCAGAGCAGTCAGGCATGTAAGCACGCTTGTTTCTCCCAGGGTTTTCAGAGACCATGCACACTCAGAGGATAAACACGTTCGTGGAGTCTTTCCTGAGCTCCCTGTAACCAGAAAGCTTGTCCATGTATTTTAGCTTTTGTGGGTGACAATTTGCAGTTATTGGTCCAAGGCAACCGGCTTCAGTCACAGGGCTCAGCAATCCACTCCAGCCCACCTGCAGCTGGGGGAGCTCCCCCACTGGGCAGGGTGATCTCACTCAAGGACAAACAAACTTCCCTTTAATCAGAGAGAAGAGCCTCACTTGGATCCAGGAGGTGACCAGGCCTCCACGTCTCTAATCTCATCCGAAGCAGTGTGGGCCTGGCTGTTTGGGTTGACAAAGTCTAGAGAACACAGTGCACAGAATGGGGAGCAGTAGCAGAGTCTCCATCCCCCATAAAGGGACTGCAGGATAACAGACTCAGACCCCAAGGAGACAGTCTTCCCAGTCACACAGTCACACACTGGCTTCCAGCTTTATGGAGCTCAAACCAACAGCATCTGACAACAGAGACAAAGTACAATGAGACCCACCTGCCTAAGTCCTTCCTCATTCAGTGGCTGATGGTCAAGGTTGGAGATTCCCAATGACTGATGCTCAACTGGGGTTCCTTGTTCTTTCAACCCATGCAAAGTCTTATTTCTCGGTGCTCTGAAGCGACTCAGGTAGCTTGCTGGTCAGTTTTGTTCTCCAGGCCCCAGTACACTTTGTTTATCTACAGGAGATAGAAATGCTTCCTTAGAAATAGGAATGTGTGTCCTTTCTCCCTTTCTGATATCATATTTATGAAGGGATATGATCACATCAAAATTAACTATATGTATCTCCAATGACTCTTTTTAAAATAATGTCACATTCTGAAGTACTGGGGACTAAAAGTTAACATGATTTTGGTGGGACACTATTCAACCAAAGTACTGTATAGAAACCATCCTTAGTACACTTGAAAATAGTCCTACAAAACTAGCTCTACAATTTATAAAGAGTCGCCTCTTCCTTCCTTCCTTCTTTCTTTCCTTTCCTTTCCCTTTCTTTCTTTCTTT
>NW_022592105.1:0-4274 GCF_004348235.1 Phoca vitulina
GGGGGGGGGGGCAGGGAAAGGGTGGCGAGGGAAGGGCCACGGGTTTGGACTGCTGAGGAGGGTCTCTGGTGGCGCCCGGGACTACGTGTTGCCTTTGACCAAGGCGGGGTGGCTGGCTACGCTAGACCCAGGGCAGCGGGTGGAGAGTTGGGTGCGCTGAGTACACCCTACATGCCTGCCTCTAAGACCGAAAGCCCTCCGCAGGCATCTCCGGTGCGAAACCTCGGCGGCGGCGGCGGCGGCGGCGGCCCGGCTGGGAAATCCAGAGCCCCGTGGGGAGAATGCCGGCACTTCCGCGACTGCGAGGTGCTGGAGGCGCCTCACCACTAGGCGGGCTCACAGGCAAGCTGGAGCAAAGCCCAGGGCAGGCGGACGGGGTGACGAGCGGCGCACGCTGGGGCTCGGAGGCCCAGAGCAGCCTGTTGGCGCGCACAGCGGCAGCCGCTCACGCCTATGGCCCTAGCGGCCTGATGGCAGCGCATCTCTTCTGCTGTCGGAAGCTAGGCAGGGTCGGGCCCCGTCAGGACTTGGATGGGAGACTGCCCGGGAATCCCGAGTGCCCTGGGCTCTTATTCTGAGGCTACTTTCTTTGCTTTTTTCTTTCTCCTTCGGCCTCCCTTCCTCTCTCTGTACCTCCACCGCCCCCCTTGCCCAACAGGCCTTCCTCCAAACACCCCCTGCTCCGCTGCCCCCTCGCCCCCGCGCACCCCACCGCGGTTCGCTGGCCCGCCAGAGCCGCCCGCTGCAGGGGCAAGCGGCTCCAACCCAGCCCCTCCCCCTCCAAACCACAAGGCCCACCCTCACACAAACCAGTGGGGCGCGCTGGGGGGCGATGAGGGCGGGGTGGGTAAGCGGAGGCGGCAGAGAGGGCGGCCGCTACGGAGGGAGGGAGTGGGCGAAGGCGGCGACGACCGCGGCGGGGTTGGGGCGGGGGTAGCGCGGGCGGGAGGTCACCCCGTCTCCCGTGCGCGCGCTCCCTCGTTCCTGCCCTTGGGGCCATCATCCCGCAGCCCCTCGCCATTCCCTTGGGCCGCCCCGGTTGCCCAAGCCGCCGGACAACCGGCTCCACCGGGTGACTGGGCACGCCTACACCTTCTCCCACCAGCCCTGGGCTGCGCTCCCGCCCCGCAGGGCTTTCTCTTCCTTCCCGCCGACCACCGACCCTTTGCCCCTGGGCCCGGCCCGGGGTCCCCGCTCCGTGTGCCCAGCACACAAGATGGCCGACCGCCCCGGCCCTCCGGCCCCGCTGGCGCCCTGGGCCGCAATCCTTCTCCCCACAACAGCGCAGCTAACAGCGAGGCTCGCTCACTCAGCAAGAGAGTGGGGGTGCGCCCGGCCCGCCGGTGTCAAGGGGTACCCCCAAATAAAGGACCAGACCAAAGAAAGAGTCCCCCGCAAGGCCCAAGGCCAGTGTGGGTGTCGGGCAGGCATGGGAGCAGAAGGGGATTCCAGGCACCTTGGCTGTGCGTCCTGGGGCTCCGAGGGGCTCCTCTGGCAGCACCAGGGCGCAGCCAGCTTGCCAAAACCTGGCCAAGCACGACCACCCTCCCGGAGGCTAGCTGCCTGGCCAACACAGCCTCCGGTGTGTGTGGTGTGTGTCTGGGTCTGTTGCGTGCACCGGCGAGTCAGTCCCTGTCCCTGTCCCCGTCCGCATTCAGGTCAGCGTCTCTGTGTGTCTCTTCGGGGGTTCAGAGCGGGTCTGTGTGTTGGATACTAGGTGTCCCCGTGTCTCTGTCTTCCTCTCTGGCTACGTCTACCCCTCCGTGTGTCTCTCTGTCTTTCCTTGTGTGTCTGTGTGTCTGTCTATGTCAGCCGGCCTCCCGTGTCTCTCAGGCGGGTGCTGGTGTCAGGGGGTGGACAGGGGAAGGGTGGCGGAGGAAGGGCCACGGGTTTGGGCTGCTGAGGAGGGTCTCTGGTGTCGCCCGGGACTCGGTGTTGCCTTTGAGCAAGGCGGGGTGGCGGGCTGCGCCAGCCCCAGGGCGGCGGGTGGGGCGTGGGGGGCGCTGAGTACACCCCGCATGGCTGGCTCCACGAGCGAACGCACCCCGTATGCATCTCGGGTGGGAAACCACGGCGGCGGCGGCGGCGGGGGAGGCCCGGCTGGGGAGTCCCGAGCCGGGACGGGAGGACGCCGGGACTTCCGCGACTGCGAGGTGCTGGAGGCGCCTCACCCCGAGGCGGGCTCGAGGCAGGCAGGAGCAAAGCCCAGGGCAGGCGGAGGGGGTGACCAGCGGCGCACGCTGGGGCTCGGAGGCCCAGAGCAGCCTGTTGGCGAGCACAGCGGCAGCCACTTAGGCCTATGGCCCTAGCGGCCTGTTGGCAGCGCATCTCTTTTGCTGCCGGAAGCTAAGCAGGGTCGACCCGGGTCAGGACTTGGATGGGAGATTGCCTTGGAATCCCGGGTGCCGTGGGCGCTTGTTCTGAGGCTCCTTTCTTTGCTTTTTTTCTTTCTCCTTCGGCCTCCCTTCCTCTCCCTGTGCCTCCACCGCCCCCCCTTGCCCAACAAGCCTTCCTCCAAACCCCCCCTGCCCCGCTGCCTCCTCACCCCCGCGCACCCCACCTCGGTTCACTGGCACGCTAGAGCCGCCCGCTGCAGGGACAGGCGGCTCCAACCCAGCTCCTCCACCTCCAAGCCACAAGGCCCACCCTCACAGGAACCAATGGGGCGGGCTGGGGGGCGATGGGGACGGGGTGGGTAGGCGGAGGCGGCAGAGAGGGCGGCCGGTACGGAGGGAGGGTGTGGGCGAAGGCGGCGAGGACCGCGGCGGGGATGGGGCGGGGGAGAGCGCGGGTGGGAGGTCATCCCGTCTCCCATGCGCGCGCTCCCTCGTTCCTGCCCTTGGGGCCATCATCCCGCAGCCCCTCGCCATTCCGTTGGGCCGCCCCGGTTGCCCAAGCCGCCAGACAACCGGCTCCACCTGGTGGCTGGGCACGCCCACACCTTCTCCCACCAGCCCTGGGCTGCGCTCCCGCCCCGCAGGGCCTTGTCTTCCTTCCCGCCGACCACCGTCCCTTTGCCCCTGGGCCCCGCCTTGGGTCAACGCTCCGTGTGCCCAGCACAGAAGATGGCCGACCGCCCTGGCCCTCGGGGCCGCTGGCACCCAGGGCCGCAATCCTTCTCCCCACAACAGCGCAGTTAACAGCGAGGCTCGCTCACTCAGCAAGGAAGTGGGGGTGCGCCCGGCCCCACGGCGTCAAGAGGTATCCCCAAATATAGGACGAGGCCAACGAAAGAGTCCCCCGCATGCCCCCAGGCCAGTGTCGGTGCCGGACAAGCATGGGAGCAGAAGGGGATTCCAGGCACCTTGGCCGCGCGTCCTGGGGCTCCGAGGGGCTCCTCTGGCAGCACCAGGGCGCAGTCAGCTTGCCAAAACCCGGCCAAGCACGACCACCCTCCCGGAGGCTAGCTGCCTGGCCAACACAGCCTCTGGTGTGTGTGGTGTGTGTCCGGGTCTCTTGCGGGCACCGGCGTGTCAGTCCCTGTCCCTGTGCCTGTCCGCATCCAGGTCAGGGTCTCTGTCTGTCTATTCGGGGGGTCAGAGCTGGTCTACGTCTACCCCTCCGTGTGTCTCTCTGTCTTTCCCTGTGTGTCTGTGTGTCTGTCTATGTCAGCGGCCTCTCGTGTCTCTCAGTCGGGCCCTGGTGTGTGTGTGTGTGGGGGGGGGGGGGGGTCAAGGGAAGTGAGGCGGAGGTAGGGCCACGGGGTTGGGCTGCTGAGTAGGGTCTCTGGTATCTATCGCCCCTGCCTCCGTGTTGCTTTTGAGCAAGGCGGGGTGACTGGCTGCGCTAGCCCCAGGGCCGCGGGTGGGGCGTGGGTGGCGCTGATTACTCCCCGCATGGCTGGCTCCATGATTGAACGCACCCCGTATGCATCTCGGGTGCGAAACCACGGCGGTGGTGGCGGCGGGGCAGGCCCGGCTGGGGAGTCCCGATCCCGGACGGGAGAACGCCGGGACTTCCGCGACTGCGAGGTGTTGTAGGCGCCTCACCCCGAGGAGGGCTCGCAGGCAGACTGGAGCATAGCCCAGGGCAGGCGGAGGGGGTGATGAACGGTTCGCGCTGGGGCTCAGAGGCCCAGAGCAGCCCCTTGGGGCGCGCAGCGGTAACAGCTCACGCCTTTGGCCCTAGCAGCCTGATGGCGGCGCATCTCGTCTGCTCCTGGAAGCAAAGCAGGGTCGGGCCCGGTCAGGATTTGGATGGGAGACCGCCGGGGAATCCCGGGTGCCCTGGGCTCTTGTTTTGAGCCTACTTTCTTTGCTTTTTTCTTTCCCCTT
>NW_022592106.1:0-4272 GCF_004348235.1 Phoca vitulina
AGGGCTATAGAAGACCAAAATGAGATGACCTACCAGAATTGGGAAGGGCAGCTTGTCTTTATCACACACATCCGTGAGGGAAACTCCGAAGAGCTGTCCTGGTTTTGCGGAAGGTGGGGCTGTGCCCTGGTTTTCCCGGGTAGGGCTGGAGCCCAGACAACAGACCCAGTCTCTGAAAGAGCGTCTTTTCACTGTCTTCCGGCCGGGGTCTAAGGAAGAAGTGAGATTAGTAGTAGTAGTCGTTGTTTTATTCGCTTAAACTTCTTTTCTTTTTTTTCTAAAGATTTTATTTATTTTTTGACAGATAGAGAGACGGCGAGAGATGGAACACAAGCAGGGGCAGCGGGAGAGGGAGAAGCAGGCTTCCCGCCCAGCATGGAGCCTAATGCAGGGCTCAATCCCAGGACACCGGGATCATGACCTGAGCCCAAGGGAGACGCTTAACAACTGAGCCACCCAGGCACCCCGCTTAACCTTATTTTCACCATCCCCATTCTACGGTACATTCATTGCAATGGCTAGAATAGGGAAACAGGCATTTGTTGTGTAGAATTCTCCATTTTTTGAAATTGGCCAATAGCATTCTTATGGTGTTAAGATTTCTTCCCCAGATCCTGCAAACTGATGGTGAAACCTAGAGACTTGATCAGACTTAGTGTCAATGCTTTCAATGCCATCTACTGCCTGTTGTGCTTTATCTTGAGGCACTTAACTTGTTGTTTGTTTCCTATTGGTAAGTATGATTAGTGGATTCATCCAGTGTCAGATCCGATTTTAAAAGCTCAAAAGATCTGGTATTCAAATCAAGCTGAGTTTGTTAATCATCTGCTTTCACAGTGAGTCTCCTCCCAGCCTTAGGTTTCCTCTTTGGCTTTCTGAGTGCTCAACTTTTTTTTTTCTTTTAAGATTTTATTTATTTATTTGGCAGAGAGAGACAGCAAGAGAGGGAACACAAGCAGGGGGGGGGATTGGGAGAGGGAGAAGCAGACTCCCACTGAGCAGGGAGCCCGATACAGGGCTAGATCCCAGGACCCTGGGATCATGACCTGAGCTGAAGGCAGACGCTTAACGACTGAGCCACCCAGGTGCCTCTGAGTGCTCATCTTTCTATGATCAAAAGGATCTGCCTTTCATGACATGATCCGCCTGACCCCACTTCTCAGGCAGCCTCTGGTGTCTCTGCTCTGGGCCATCCCCAAGGATGACTTCCTGCAGTCAGGGTTCTTGGGAAATAGTCATTACATGCTGGCTATGTGGTAAGATTCCAGGTGACTGTGTTTTCTTATGATACCCCACCAAGCTACCCAGAGATGATTTTTTTTTTTTTTGTAAATTATGTTTGATATTTACTGATATTTACTGAAAATTATGTTTGATATTTACTGAAAAGAGTCTAATCCACAATGAATTGCACCCAATTCCTCACACATACTCAAACATACATGTATATACACCATACCAGTACAAGGCTTGAAAGAAAACATACAAAAAGAAAAACAATGAGAGATTATGAATGCCTGATTTATCCCCAATTTCCAGAGAAGATTTTGAATTACCCAACATTCCCTATCAAAGGAATGCAGAAGAAGAGCTTTACAAAGAAAAGGTGATCCGCAGTGAAAAGCTGAGTTGAAAGTTTCTACTGCTCAGCTATGAATGTTTTCCTTATAAGATACCTTAACATTTGCTTACATAATCTGCTTAAATAACTGAATTCTTTAAAAGTCCACAGAGGAGCCAAGCTGTAGAAGGATAAACAAATGAGCAACATTTCACCAAACACCCATAAACACCTGTCCACTGGGATTTTCTGGGATGTAGTGAGTGCATCACCATATCCACTCACGTGGGTGGCAACACTCATGGCACTTGACCAGAGAGACCAGGATCTAAGAACCAGAAGCATCCTGGTTCTGCCACTTAGTTAGATTACTCAAAAGTTTTTAAGCTTTGGTTTGCTTAACTTTAACATAAATGCTGCTGCCTACACCTCGTTGAACTAAATGTAATGTACTACTCAGCACAAGGCATGGCTCATGGCAGCCTTGATAAAAGTAATTTCCTTGCTCAGAAGGCCTCAGGCAGTCTAGACATCAGTCTCTTCCCCCTCCAAAGCAGACATCACTCCCATTCTCTATTTGATTTTGCAACCTCTAGAAGGTAGGCAATCATGAAGGATTGCTACCACTTTACTTAACTAAGGCTCTTTCTTCCTGCCCTGAAATTGATTCCCCTACCATTTTAAAAGGAGTGAAGAAAGAAAGCAAATACATTCTTAAATCCAGGAGGAGATTCCTGTCCATCAAAATGTATGCATTTGCTGAAGATACATGTTAATATGTAAGTTGAGTTGTTGTATGCAACCTGGGTTCCCTACTCTTCCCCTAGTTTTATTATTTCTAAAACTACCCAAATATATTCCATTATTCAGCTTTAATAAGAAGAATGCTCTTAAGAAGAATGTTGTATCCCTTGGTACAAAGCTATATATCTAGCTACTCTATGAGTATATACAGAAGATAAGTACACATTGGGTCCTATACTTTCTCCAAGGTATTTTCAGCCTTAGCTGGATGTTTTATAATGTACATTATTTGCTGTTAGAGTTCGTGTTGCCTCTATTACTAATAAAAATATATGCTATAGCCATGAAAAATATAGGAATGATTAAACAAGCTAACTTTATGGAAACCTATTCTTTCTTAAACAGCCCTGGCAAGATTTGGGTTAATGTTTCCTAATGCTTGAATTAGGGTATGAATATTAAAAAATAAAATTTTGGAAACTTTGTGCTTATAGAATAACAATCATAACAATAAAATACTTTCTATTTTGGCCCAATACTTCTCAGATGAATAACACATTTTCATCAGAGAAAAAAAATATCAATGGGAGAATACTGGAATGCTAGGGAAAAAAATAGCAAGAAGGAAGATTAAAAAGCCCTGACCACAAACATTCAGTCTAGCTCCAGCCTTGACCTGTGTCTGAAGCAGACATGGAAGGTGGGGGCAGAATTGAGACTTGAATTCTAACTGTAACCCCAAGGCCACTTCAGCCTAAGCCCGGAATAAATCCAATTCAGTTCCATAACTCTTTACTCCACTGGAGTTCTTCCATTCCAGGTGCATCTAAGCCATGCAGTCATTTGATTCCATCCTGTGATGGCCTGAGATACTAGATAAAACCCTGGAATAGGGAAGACCTGTTTCCAGGCCACAAACAGCTTGTGCTCTAAGAAGACACACAGATGTGTACTCACACAATTATATGTAGAAAGTGTTCTGGGGATACAGAGAAAGGAGTAACAGTCTACCTAGGAGAATTAAAACAAGCACACAACCTTCCTCGAAGTGAGTTGGGTCTTAAGACCTTTGGGTTTCTCTAAGCTTGATTCTGTGCAGTTTTGGGGTTCTTGCCTCTACGGTTCCTCCCCACCTCCCACACAGAGAGTGAGCTCTGTGTCCTGAATTTGTGGTCAAGAGTGGAGACATGAGCCAAGAGAAGACACGTGAAGAAAGGGAAGGGGCTCACCTCTCCCTTGCTCATTCTGCGTTGGGTGCCTGGGCTTCAGGATGAACTGGCCTTGCATCTCTGCGAACCCCTGCTCCAGAAGGAGGGACTCCTGGAGGGTGGAAGGAGAGATGGAGTCCTCTGGTGTCTGCGGCAGCAGTGTGGTAGATGGAAGATGGCTCATTTTAATTCCATAGGGATCTTCATGTCCTATATGGAAAAAATATACATTCAGGCTGATGGTGATGGCTCTGATCAAATCCCCCTTACCGTGAGTGTATGCATCACACTGGTATATGCTGCTATTCTCCTGGGGCTTCTGGCTAAAAAGGGCTGTGCCTCCTGAGTGAGCATCATATTCGCTCTTGTTGGGGACACCCTGCAAAAAAGCAGGTGCCCAAGGAAAAGATTTTAAAAAGAGAAAAAAAATTTAAAGCATGTTACTTTACTCGGAATACAAAGATTCATCAGCGCATTGCACAATGCTGACTTTTGCTGTGTTTCCATCTGAGAATATTTAAGGCCTTCTAGTTTCTGCCTTGACACTAACGAGATCTGCACATCTTAGGCAAATTACTTGGCCCCTCTGAGCCTTACATTCATCCTTTGAAATGCTTGCCCTCACACAAACTTATAAGGATCAGAGTAAATATATTAATACGCATTGGTGGTTAATATTTTTTAAGTAATTGAACATATATATTAAGAATTGCTAACCTCTCTCACATAATGTCAGTTGAACAGATTTTTTTTCATTTC
>NW_022592107.1:0-4272 GCF_004348235.1 Phoca vitulina
AGCTACCTAATAAGACGTTTCTGTTACTGATTTTATAAATTATCTTAGTATTAAGATATGTTAATAATATATAACTCTAACATATGTACTTTGAAAAATATCACCACATACAGGTGTCATCCTCCTGCCTAGTCAGCGTTATGTTACTTAGGTAATTAATTCAGCCCCACTATCCATTCCTTGTTGATGAATCTGCAAAGCTTCCCACCCTACTGAGGTCTCAAAAAGAAATGGGTATTTAGGTGGGCCTAGCAGTGGTAAATTCTACATGATGAAATGTTTTCCCTCTTTTTTATTAGAAGCTTAAATTAATGTCAAAGTTCCTCACGTATTCAATCCTCTGTTCAAATCCTTCCAATAGATTACTATCTCAGAACAAAAGTGAAGTCATTCTTTTTTTTTTTAAAGATTTTATTTATTTATTTGAGAGAGAGAGAATGAGAGACAAGAGAGCATGAGAGGGAGGAGGGTCACAGGGAGAAGCAGACTCCCTGCTGAGCAGGGAGCCGGATGCGGGACTCGATCCCAGGACTCCAGGATCATGACCTGAGCCAAAGGCAGTCGCTTAACCAACTGAGCCACCCAGGCGCCCTCAAAAGTGAAGTCATTCTAATGGGCTTCAAGGCCCTAGATAACCTGGCTTTCACCTCCCTCCCTGACTTCCATTCCTGCTACAGTACAAGAATCCTGCCACCCCCCATTAATCTGTAAATGGAGATCCAATGCCAAATTAATATATTACAGATACAATTCTCTTTGTATGGGACAAACTTATGCCCAAATGATAGTCATTGAACTTTGAAATAAGCAAATTATTTGTAAAATTGCCTTAAAAAATTATAAATAGCAGTGGGAAGATTAAATCAGTTTTGCTAAAGCTCACCACAGTTGTCCCAAATTATGATTTAATGAAAAATGCCTGCAAAAAGTTAAAAGGTCGTAAGATACATGATTTCAGACTAAAAATTCAAATTTATATAGATGAACATAAAATTATTCCAACCTAAAATGTATAAAAAGCCACCAAAGGAAAAGGACTGAGATACAGCATCTACACTTCAGTTCATGTGGGAAATCTGGAGTAAACCGTCAAGTGAATCCACTTAATTGAATCTCAATTTCAAAATGCTCATTGCAGGTACGAACATTTCCATTTATCTATTCATCATGGTATTAAAATGTGGTGACAAAGATTAAAATTATTATTTTAGCAGTATAAGACTAAATTATTAGTATCAGCCTACTATTAACAATTCATAACTTAACCTCTTAAACTTTCATAGATGACACAACAATTTTATGCAAATTAAAACCCCTCTCAAGTCTAATTTTTATTTGCTGGATACAAGTTATGCTGAATTATAGTCTATATATTTTTTATATTCAACTAGATTCAAAATACAGCCATAATCATTCAGGTCACGATCTCGGGGTCATGAGGTGGAGTTCTCTGATGTGGAGCCCTCTTGGGATTCTCTCTCCCTCTCCCTCTGCCCCACTCCCATTCATGTGCAGGTGCACTCTTTCTCTCTAAAAAAAATAATAATAATAATAATAATAATCAAATATTACTTTGAATATTCTCTTAGAAAGCTTGAAAAACAGGGGTGCCTGGGTGGCTCAGTCAGTTAAGCGGCTGCCTTTGGCTCAGGTGATCCTGCAGTCCCGGGATCTAGTCCCGCATCCGGCTCCCTGCTCAGCGGGGAGTCTGCTTCTCCCTCTGACCCTCCCCTCTCTCATGCTCTCTGTCTCATTCTCTCTCTCAAATAAATAAATTAAATTAAAAAAAAGAAAAAAAGAAAGCTTGAAAAATATTTATCTTTCTGGATCCTTCTTCTCTTTCTACTTTCTCCTTTTCATACTGATACATTCTTTCTTTTAAAAGATTGCATTCATTGATTAACTCTCTATTGCTTGCTTCCCGCAAAAGACCTTGTTTTTCACTTTCAGCTTGAAGTTTTTTTACGATATCCTGAAACTGGTCTTGGATATTAATTACTACATTTTCTTTACTGGCAGCTTTGTTGTGAGCATCATCTAGTTGCTGTTGAAGCAACATATTTTCACTTTGTAGTTGAGATAATCTCTCCACTAAGGATTCCTGCTTTCCAATGTATTTATTCACTTGATCTTGTTCATTTTGATACATGTGTTCCATTTCCTTTTTCTGACACTGTGTTTGACTTAGGTCTCTCAGTACACATTCTAAAACCAAAGTCTTTTCCCTGAGAGCGTCTCTTGTGTGATGGAGCTCAATTTCTAAAGTATTGAATTTACTTTCAGCTTTAGAAAGGTTTTGAGAAAGAAGCTCATTGTTTTCTTTTAGGTTAGACACATCAGAATTCAGTTTGTCCTGCAGACGAAACCATTCATCTTTTGCTCTCTGGAAAGCAAATTCTAGGTCTCTTTTTGATGCCTGACTCTGATCATAATCCTCTAGAGCAGTAGCTAGTCTAGCTCGATGTGATTCAACTTGTGTGTCCAGTCTTTCTTTGTTTTGCTTTTCATTCTCCAGTTTAGACTTTAGCATTGTATTCTCAGTGGTCAGAGCATTCATCTGTCCACTATATTCTAATATTGTTTTTGTTAATGTTTCCTCAATCAGTTTTATGGTCTTTAGAAGACTGACATTCTTTTCTTTTATAATTTCAATGTCTTCACTTTTCTTCACATATCTCTTTTCCATGTCCTGGTTCTTACTGTTTACTGTGTCTATTTCCAGTGAATTGCATGGCAATTTCATCCTGCCACATGTGGGTTTTAGGCAACAGATCTTTTTCTTCTTTATGACTATTAGAAATCTAAGTAAAACAAAGGAGACTTTTAGCTGGAACTCAATAAAATGACATTATCCTGATTTTCTCTGAAATTAAAGAATAACCTATATTTATACAATGAGTAGGTTGCAGTAAGTGGATATCCCAACTGGAAAAAAATAAAGTTGGGTCCAAACCTCAAACTTTATACAAGCATAAATTCCCAAAGTTTCAAAAATTTAATTGAAGACAGTGAATGCATGAAAGGAGAAAAGAAGCCAAGACACAATTTTAAGAATCTCAGACCTGGAAAGGTCTTTCTCTGATTTACAACAAACCCAGAAAGCCTGAAATAAAAGATTAATAAATCTGATTACACTAAAAATTGAATTTACAGTCTGATATCTAACATAGCTACCCCACAATAAAATCCCTAGCTCTGCATTTATTTTGACAGATTAAATTTCCTAAAATTCTTTTTTCCTGACCATATTCCATAGAAATTCTACTTTTCTAACATTTCTATAGTCACTTATAAGAACTACATCTACTGATAACTGACAGATCTAGGCACTATACTATAAACACTTCTACCGACATCAGTGAACTTTTTAGGTATCACAATTCTAGAATGGAGAGGTGAAAAACATTAAGTGAGCTGCAGGACTTTCCCCAGGTCTTCTTACTCCACTACTAGTGTTCTTACACCAAACCGCAGCTCTTCTCTAGTGTAAATCATAAATACAAAAGAAGCCTTATATTTCAAAATACTGATGGTAAAGAAGGTAAAATTTATACAGCTCTTAGAAAAATCATGAGATTCTTTGCTGCTGCAATAAATTTTATTTCCTCTTCCTGATGTTTAAAAATGTTTAAAATAGGGGAAAATACACTGAGCTATTTTATTAGGAATAAAACACTCATCAATAAATTATCATTAGCATATAATTGTTCCAAAAGCGCCTTGTAATGAAATAGGATACTACTTGGAGCAAATTGCTACTTTTCTCAAAAGTAGAGACTAAATCCAAAATAAAGTCTCTGAACAGGCTACACTCTTCTCCTGTTCATCAGTGGCAGTGTTAAGCTAGCTTCTCTTTCAATACAGAGGTGATGAAGTAACTGCCAAAAGTTGAAACACATGTTGTTAGTAGCAATAGTTTTGAGCATATGGAAAGCTCAACAATTCTTATGGAAAATACTAAAAGCCTCTCCTTTGGATGAGGACATGATGAATGTCACTATTTGACTCTTGCAGACAAACACATTTAAATTAAGGATATTACTTTATCCACTGGACCAAAAATGTCATCACCCCTTATTCCCCCCCAAATACACACACACACACACACACACACACACACACACACACACACACATATATATATACTTTAAAAATCCTCTATGCTTTTCATGATCTACAGTGTTGGTTTTTAAAATATATATATGCATACATGGAGAAAACATAATTTCAGAAAATAAAATGTATATACATACAAATACATACACACATGTA
>NW_022592108.1:0-4263 GCF_004348235.1 Phoca vitulina
CGCGCGTGGCTCCAGGTCGCTGGCCACGATGGAGTAGGAGACGCGGCTGTTGGGTCCCAGGTCGGGGTCGGAGGCGCTGACTTGGGCGATGGAGGCACCCGGAGGGTTGTTCTCGGCAATGTGGACCAAATAGAAAGCCTGTTCAAAAACTGGAGCATTGTCGTTGACATCTTCGATGTGCAGAGTGATACTTGAGCTGGAGGAAAGGGGTGGCTTTCCCCTGTCAGTGGCTGTGATAGTGACATTGTACGAAGGGGTCTTCTCCCGGTCCAAGGACCCATCTGTTACAAGCTTGTAGTAATTATTGGCAGAAGATTCAATTCTGAAAGGAACTGTTTCTTTTATGAGGCATGTGACCTCTCCATTTTGGCCCGAATCTTTGTCATGTGTTTTGAACAGAGCAATCACCATCCCGTGTTCTGCACCCTCGGTTATGGAATTAGACACTGAAGTGAAAATAACCTCTGGGGCATTGTCATTCTCATCTAAAATTTCTATTATAATTTTACATTCAGTGGCCATTCCTCCACCATCCTTGGCTTCTATGCTCATGGTATAACTACTCCTAATTTCGAAGTCTATAGGACCTTTGGATTTAATTTCTCCATTTTGATGGTCTAGCATAAACATATTTCCAATATCTCTTAGTGTTTTGAAGGAGTAGGTGATCTCTGCATTGATGCCCTCATCCTGGTCGATGGCTGTCACCTTGAGCACAGAGGTGCCCAAGGGCAAGTTCTCTGGAAGGCTAACTTTGTACACATCCTGACTGAACACTGGGGGGTTATCGTTGGCATCAGTGACCTCAATCCTGATTTGAATGGTGCCACTTCGGACTGGGTCACCCCCATCCATTGCGGTCAGGACTAGAAAATGGGAGCTCTGGTGTTCCCGGTCCAGGGGCTTCTCCAATATTAATTCTGGGGCATTCTTGCCTTCAATCTTATCCTTCACCATCAGAGAGAAATACTCATTATAGCTGAGTTGGTAACTCTGGAGAGAGTTAGGTCCTACATCTGCATCTATAGCGGATTCCAGACCAAACTGAGTTCCTAGAATTGCAAGTTCATTGATTTGTAAAACAATGCTATTTTGGGGGAAATACGGTGGATTGTCATTTATATCTTCTATCCTCACCGTTATATGAAAAACATTTAGAGGATTCTCTGCCACGATCTCTAGGGGCACAACACACAGGGTGCTTTGGGGACAGAGCGACTCCCTATCTATTCTGTCACTGACAAGTATGTTGCCATTCTCCCTGTTTACGGTGAAGTATTGTTTCTCTGCACTAACTCTGAGGTTGCGGTTCAGTAAATCCCGTACATGCAGCCCCAGGTCTTCAGCAAGGTTCCCTACTACTGAGCCCCTGGCCATTTCTTCAGGAATAGAGTAGCGGATCTGCTCAGAGAGCCCCCCACAGAACAAAGGCAGCAGAAAGGGAAAGAGTACTTGCCGCTGCCCGGTATGGCTCCTCTGCTTCGCCCTAGTTCCCATCCTTTTCTTCGCTGCTGCAGCCTCAGATGTAACGAGAAGATGCTTTACAAATTGTGTTTAAAATATTTACTGCTAATGCGTAGAAAACTCAACACTCTGTTTCAAGGCATTCCATTCCGTATTCCAGAATCATTTGCTGAGCAGAGAGCCCGAATCTGGACTTTATCTCCTTTCAGAACTGCTTCCGTGACTGTGCAGAAAACCACTTAGGTAGATCGTGGACTCCAGTTCTTGCAGCGCATTGGCCAACAGCGGCGCTCGGAGTCTACTTAGAAAACTGCAGTCCGAAGCCTTGCAAATAATGAGATTCGCTATTCTGACAGATTTGTTGGACTGATGTATAGGGAACGAGGCAATAAATGAGTTTTGGGTGTGTCTATTTTCTAGTGTTTACTATCAAAGAAGGTTCCTTAGAGATTTGATTCTATAGAAGTCATTAACCCAGTATAGAAAAGTTTATCTTTTTCTAATCAGAGGCAGGGCATATACTGGAGGAATAAAGCAAAGTCTTCCCTCCAGACTTAGAACAAAGACCACATGGTAAAATAACCTCACCAAATGATATGGGGAAATTTTTACAGCCATGAAATAATACCCAGTATTAGCTTCAATCTTATGTGCAGATAATTTTCCTCCTCCTTTTTCCAGAGGAAACTGGAGGACAGCTCAAAGGCATAATCAGGATAAGGATGACCAATGACATATAGCCTTCCTTGCTACTTATAAAATAGATTTATGAAAGGGATTATCAACTATTGTACACCTTCACCATAAACAGAATATAAAAGCATACCCTAGTAGGTTACCATAGGAATTTAATGACATGCAAAAATGTGAGGTGTTCTATTTTTATCCTTCTCTTTAACTGGACCACATGTTGTACCATAACAGAACTTTATCACTACCTCTGAGTCAAAATAACTGTCTTAATCTCAAGTTTCAAAGCTAACCTTTCCTTTTTGTTCTCCAAGATCTTGGTTGCCAGCTCCTAACTGTTCAGACAGTGTTTTAAAATATATATATGGAACAACCTCCTTCTCCCCACAAATGCCTCATATCCTTTTTATTCATCTAATTTCAATTCAAGTAAAATGCCTTAAGTCTTTTTTTTTTCTGTTTGGAATTCCATAGGCATAAAATTTATCCCTACATGCTTAAGGCACTCTGACATTTTTCTTGACGTTGGGACAAATTTAGGCATCTGTTGCAGGATTTCCCTTTCCTACAGTTGAAATTCTTTTTGCCCAAACATTAGACACTCAATTATAGTTAAATATATTAAGGTCAATCCCTAAATGAGAAAGGAAAACTTGAAAGGGAACCTGAACATGTAAATAATCTGGGTCAAACGTTTCAAAGCGGTATGAAGAGTGCTAAGCTGAATTGATCGTGATGATTCCTGTGATCAAATATCCTCAAAATTTTCCTTTCCTCACTTGACTTTCCTCCACATTGTTTCAGATAACATGTAGGTCATTAGGTAACTACAGGGCTTCAATTACAAGTTGGTTCTGAATATAAGGATTGAATATACTTACATATAATACAAAATGAATTTTCAAAGGAAATAAAAAAGGAATCCATGACTCACAGGCATATTGAAAACAGACAACAAAAAAAGGAAATACCAAATAGGAATACCAGCTAAATCAGTCTCATAAGGTCCAAATAACTACTGCATCTCTTATATTTACAAACTGGTCCACATCAGTAAATCTCAAAAATGTAAGCATGTTTAGCAAATTTGTAAATAGCTTTTTGAGAAGCACTGGATCAAAATTATTTCTGCAAGTGAATTTACCACATTAAAAAATCATGAACACACACTAAAGTACCAGTAAAAGAATAAAAGGAAATAATACCAGTTCAACAATTCAACTACTCAGAACAATCAAATGACTGCACTGTAGAAACAGAAAAGATGTCTAGAACTTGAGGGGAAAAAAGTGTACATTTTCTCTCCCAAGAGAATCTAGTAGTAAAAAGGCAGTCAATATATCTGTTTTGGTAGTATAAATAAAAGAAAGTTGAAATAATCAACATAATTTAAACATATCACCACCCATCAAAGATCAAAATAGAATTCTTTCATGCTCAGAGAAGAGCTTACATCTGTAAACACCTACATGTAAGTGTGTGTATATGTGTGTATAGATAAGGAAAAGAGCTACAGAGTGTATCCCACTGAATGAAGAGGGCCAAATTTGAACATTAGAAGTAAAGCAAATAATGGTAGAATATAATTATGAATTAGGGAAGGCAATGTGAAGTCGTAATAGGGAAATAAATAAAAACTGTGAATCATTAATTTGAATCTTAACCAATTTACATTGATAGCCACAGACACTGATGATAGAAAAATATTACTAAAATTTAACTTATTATAAAGCAAGCCATGATAGTTGAACTAGACCTTTAGAATCAAAAGAGAATATACCACAGGGGAGGAAAAAACTTTCTGAAAAATGATGGTAATCTGTTGAAAATAAAAGTACAGGAACTCACATGTATTGCTCTAAATATGTATGAACTGAATATGTCCCCTCCCCCCACACTCAAAACAGGGTTGGTTTTTGTTTTTGGTTTTTTTATGTTGTTTTGTTTTGAAAAAGCCATTTAAAAGACTTGTGCGGAGATACTAGCAACTCAGAGTCAGGTAATAAATCTCACCTGATTATTCGTGGAGTCAAGATTGCCTAAACCAGCAGCTGAATCTTCAGCTATCAAGAGTGGCTCGCTTTTCCCACAGCTCTCCTGGCTGATGAG
>NW_022592109.1:0-4260 GCF_004348235.1 Phoca vitulina
AAAAAAAAAAAATTCCAGGCATTAAAAGTAATGAATTGGAGCTCTAAAAAAAAAAAAGAATACTACTCATTGTCAATATTACATCTACTGTTTGAAAACATACTTTAATCTTTAGAGTCCCTGTCCCAAAGAAAGCTGAACTGTCCACTTTGAAAAGATTCTTCCCAAGGCTCCCTTTATGTCCTGATTCCTCAGGCTGTAAATAAAGGGATTCAGCATGGGGGTAATCACAGTGTACCTCACAGCCATGACAGTCTCCTTAACAGTAGAATTATTAGCTGATGGGCACAAGTAGAGACCAATAATTGTCCCATAGAACAGCGATACCACAGAGAGGTGGGAGCCACAGGTGGAGAAGGCCTTGCAGATGCCCCTGGCAGAAGGGACCTTGAGGATGGAGGACACAATTCGTGCATAGGATGAAAAGATCAACAGGAATGGAACAATTATGATTAGCCCTCCCAAAATAAAGATCACCATTTCATTTATCTGAATGTCAGAGCAGGCCAACTTTAGCAGAGCTGGTATGTTGCAGAAAAAGTGAGGGATCACATTATCAGCACAGAAAGACAGCCGAGCCATGAGCAAGGTGTGCAATAAAGAGATAAAAGTGGTCAGGATCCAGGACAACACCACCAGGGAGAGACAAAGCATGGGGCTCATGATGGCGGTGTAGTGCAAAGGGAAGCAGGTGGCCACATAGCGGTCATAGGCCATGGCCACCAGGAGGAAGCTCTCTAGGTCTCCAAAAAACAGGAAGAAGTACATCTGGGTCAGGCAGCCAGCATAGGGGATGGATGGGACTTGGCTCTGCATGTTCTGCAGCAATTTGGGCATTGTGACAGAGCAGAAGCAGAGGTCAGAGAAGGATAAATTGCTGAGAAACAAATACATGGGCGTGTGGAGGTGGGAGTCCAGGCGAATGAGGACAATGATGAGAAGGTTCCCCAGGATGGTGGTGACATACATGGCCAGGAACAGGGCACAGAACAGGTTTTGCTGATCTGAATCCATGGGCAGGCCCAGGAGGATGAATTCTGAGATGACAGTTTGGTTTCCCATTTTCATGTTGTTTTTGTTCTACCTTTTTAAAATTAAGAATAATCTGTATGAAAGTGTGAATATATATGTATGTGTGTATATATATGTACATATATCATATATGTGTAAATATATATATATGTGTATATATATATATATATATATATATATATATATATATACACTCCTGAGCTGCCTCTCCACCAGCTTTATCTGGAGCAAGGAGTGTGCAAAACCAAGTGGGGCTCTACCACCACATACCCATCAGCAGCTGCATCCTTCTCACTGCACTGCACCCAGCACTCCTACTCCAAAGAAAAGCCCATCTATTTGTCTGCCCACCCAGCTTACACACCCCCTCAACCACCCACCTCAGTGGTGTGGGGAAGGAGATGATGAGCCAAAACTGATCTGAGCCCATGTTCTGCACCTACCACAGCCTGGGGGCCGTTGAGAACCATGGGGAGATCCCCAAACTGCAGAATGACACGAAGGTCTGAGTTGCTGCAAATTAGAAGGCAGTAGACATTCTCTCATCATCAGCAGGCACTAGAACCCAGCCCCTAGAACGCCAGATCCAGTTCCTAACACTGGAACTACCAGAAAAATGGCCCTTCCACTTTAATTTCTTTGTTACTTAGATTAATACTACCCAATCCACATGAAAATCTTGTCTGTTCCCCTTTTAAGACTTAAAGAAAAAAAAAAAAAAGATTTGATTGACCCGGGGGACATTAGTCAGAGAAGCAAGAGTTAGAAGGGAATAGGAATGAGATGGACAGCAGGGGAAGCAGCTGAGATTGGGAGGACCCCAGTGTCCCTAGACAGCATTTAAGTTCTGGGCCCTGGAGCCAGTCAATCTGGGATCACCTTACTACACCCATACCTGTACCATGACCTGGCCAAGAAACTTAACCTCCCTTAGTCAGAGTTCCCTAATCAGCTCAATAGGAACACAACAGTACCTAATTTATTCCGCCAAAGGAAGTCAAGACAAAGTGTGACATTGGTAAGACATACTACTATCATCGTTAAGTTATGTGATGAGGATGCAGTATTTTCCCAAGTACCCCTACCCTCATCTCCACCCACCTCACTACCACCCATGAGCACAGCACCTTGGTGCAAGTAGAGTAAGTGGAAAGGAGTATTATGGGGTGGAAGAAGCTACTGGCCCAGAAGGGACAAACATTTGGAACCCAAATAGTGAGGATTTCCTCTCAAGTTATGAGTTCAATCTATCCCTAGCTAAAGATACTAATATTAGGATAACTCGATGGAGGGTGAGGAAAACTGGCTTCATGGGAAGGGGCTCCCAAAATGGTCTCTTACACTCTGTTTACCTCACCCCCAAGCAAAATATTTAGGAGGCCACAGGAATCAGACTCCATCATTTACTGGCCTGTGACCTTAGCAAATTGCCGAACTCCACCAGCAGTGAATCTTACCTACCTTGCAGAATTGCAGGTTTGGAATGATTGGCACTTGCAAAGTATAAAGTACTCCACGAACATACAATTTATTTGTTCCCACTAATAGCACGGGTGATTCCCAGTTACACTCAGAGATAAGAATCACTGTTGAGAGAGGAAAACAATGAGGCTGATGACTTCTAAATCATCCTGCAAGAGTTGTACTATATAACTATGGAATCTTAATTTAATCTGCTAAAGGGGATTTTGGAGTAACTCTTCTGAACTCCCTTCCAGCTTACCCAGCTTGTCTTAGTGTGGCTCCAGAGCCTGCTTCCTGTTTGTTACTTCCCCATCATGCATGTTCAGCTGGTCCCTGCCATTGTCTTCTGACTCCTCTCTTCTACAATGCTTTGACCCGTGGGATCCCTGGGTCCCAAAGAAACTTGTTAGTAACAAACTCAGTACTTGCCTCCACCCTTACTCCTGCACATTTCTTTTTCTTTTTTTTTTAAATTTTATTATGTTATGTTAGTCACCATACAATACATCATTAGTTTTTGATGTGGTGATCCACGATCCATTGTTTTTGTATAACACCCAGTGCTCCATGCAATACGTGCCCTCCTTAATACCCATCACCGGGCTAACCAACCCCCCCCCCCCCTAAAACCCTGTTTGTTTCTCAGAGTCCATAGTCTCTCATGGTTCATCTCTCCCTCCAATTCCCCCCCCCCCATTTTTCCCTTCCTTCTCCTAGTGTCCTCCATGCTATTCCTTATGTTCCACAAATAAGTGAAACCATATGATAATTGACTTTCTCTGCTTGACTTACCTCACTTAGCATAATTTCCTCCAGTCCCATCCATGTTGATGTAAAAGTAGGGTATTCATCCTTTCTGATGGCTGAGTAATATTCCATTGTATATATGGACCACATCTTCTTTATCCATTCATCTGCACATTTCTCAGTACGTCATGTCCTGAGACAGAATTCTGGGTTTACTCTAAGTCTGATCTCAAGAAAGCTTTCCCCAGACATTACAGCCCACACTAATATCTCCCTTCTCTACCTTCTGCAATATCTGGCATCTACAACAGTTATCAGAGTCAAATACTGTAGCACTTGGTCACCATTGTTGTATGTTGTCCAGTGATTGCTTCCATATATACCAACCTTCTCTTCTCAGGTGGGCTTTAAGCTCTATGATAGCAAGCATTGATTTACCCAGGAAATCCTTAATCTATTAGTTCATTAATGCATTCCTTCTAGAAATATTTACTGAGTACCTACCATGTGCCCATGACTGTGGGAAAAAAAAAAACTGTGGCCAAGGTAGACATGGTTCCTGCCCTCAAAGACCTTATGCCTAGCTGGCAGACATGGCAACTAAACAAGCTACTATGAAGCATTACAAATGTTATCATAGGGGAAATATAAGATGTGATAAGAGTGCTTATTAAGGAGACCTAACCTTATCCATTAGGTCAAAGAAGAGATTTTTTTTAATGAAGTGTAAGCAGAATCTGAGGAGTTTTCCAGAAAAAGAAAATAAAAGTATCTAGAGAGGAAATAGTATATGAAAAAATTCAGAAGTGAGAGAGCCTGGAGCTTTTTAAAAGCAAAGAAAGTTCAGTGTGGCCGAGGTATAGTGCAGGTGCTAGGAAGCAGGCAGAAGATGGGGGTCATTGGGAAGGAGGGAAGGTGAGTGATTCAGTTTGGTGATTCCTCAAAAAGGTAAACATAGAATTGCCATATGATGATCCAGCAATTGCACTACTGGGTATTTACCCCAAAGATACAAAA
>NW_022592110.1:0-4260 GCF_004348235.1 Phoca vitulina
TTTTAGCCCCAGGAGCCTGAACACATTTGGGGTGGGAGGTTGGGGGGGCAGGCACTCCGCTGGCCCACATGCATTGCCTCGATCATCTGTAACTCTGGGGTAGTCCTACGTCCAAGGTTTTCAGGCTTGGAGTAACACCCACCCGTGTCAGAGGAATACAGTGGAACAGCTCCACGCTTCTTTGTTCACGTCTCTCAGGGAACGTTCAAGTGCATCTAATTAATGACCCTGAGTTTTTCCTGTGCTTTTTTATTATCTCCTCCCCAGTTCTTGGAGGCTCCCCAGTCACTGACAACCTAAAAAGATAAACGAAACATTTAGCTCGTGTGTTATGGGCACCCTCCTTTTCTCCGTCTCACTGCCAGAAGATTCTAGAAACTGCTTTGCAGACTCTCCTCAGGGACTTAGAAGGTAAGGGTGAGAGAAGAATGGTGAGGAATTAATTGGGTTGCGTATATTGGTAGTGAGAGTGGAGGTCCGGAAAACTGTGTTTGCTGCTTCTCTCTGTCTCTCTCCCTCAGCCATCAGGTCCCGTCGCACAACACTTCGTGCATTCCAGGAGAGTCTTGTTAAAAAGCCTGTGGTTCTGCATCTCCAACATGCTCACGGGACCCCGGTGCTGCTGGTCTGGGGACGACACTTTGAGCAGCGAGACTGTGGCAAACTGTCCCACCTCAAGTCATTTTTACTTATTTTAGGTTTTATTTATTTATTTGACAGAGAGAGACACAGCGAGAGAGGGAACACAAGCAGGGGGAGCAGGAGAGGGAGAAGCAGGCTTCCCGCCAAACAGGGAGCCCGATGCGGGGCTCGATCCCAGGACCCTGGGATCATGACCTGAGCCGAAGGCAGACACTTAATGACTGAGCCACCCAGGCGCCCCTCATTCAACAAATATTTATCAGGCGCCAAATATGTGCTGAGCACTGTCTGAGGTGCTGCGGATAGAGTAGCAACAAAACCTCTACCAAGGTGAGAAGGAAATAAACCAATAATATGTGTATATTCATGAATATATCTAAATAAATTCTCTTAAAATATTATTTTTTTAAAGATTTTATTTATTTATTTATTTGACAGAGAGAGCAAGCACAAGCAGGGGGAGCAGCTGAGGGAGAGGGAGAAGCAGGCTCCCCACTGAGCAGGGAGCCCCCTTTGGGACTGGATACCAGGACCCTGGGATCATGACTTGAGCCAAAGGCAGACGCTCAACCCACTGAGCCACACAGGCATCCCCTATCTTAAAATATTATTAATTTAATTGTTCTTTATTAATTATTAAGAGTTTTTGGGGGGACATTCTCTTAAATCGCCCCCCCCAAGGAGGGGGTCTCATTGGCCTCACCACAATCCTGGCCCTGGATAATTACAATAATATCCACCTTGTAGGGTTGTCGAGTGAATTAAGTGAGGTAATACATAGAGCACTCGGCCCAGGGGCTGGCAACACCTGAGAACAGGCTCTCCATCCTGCAGGGTGAAGTGACTGACTGGGTTTCCGTCTTACATCCATGATACCTTCTAGTTTGTCTGAGATCAAATGAAAGAAATATTAACCACCCCAAGTAAACTGAAGTTCTCTAGGGGCGCCTGGGTGGCTCAGTTGGTTAAGTGACTGCCTTCGGCTCAGGTCATGATCCTGGAGTCCCGGGATCGAGTCCCGCGTCGGGCTCCCTGCTCAGCAGGGAGTCTGCTTCTCCCTCTGACCCTCCTCCCTCTCATGCTCTCTGTCTCTCATTCTCTCTCTCACAAATAAATAAAATCTTAAAAAAAAACAAACTGAAGTTCTCTAGGAAGGAGAATATGAAAGGTAAATGCTGACTGAGCAGCCAGCTGCAGTCTTTGCCACAAGGAAACGTCAGGGGAGGGGGTTTAGGAATTGATTGGCCTTGATACCCAGAGCATTCCTGACAGTCATCTCTCCTCTGTCGTGTGCCACCACCCCTGACCAGATCTTCCAGCCCCATCACCCCTGGACCAGGCCAGTAGCCTCCTAATTGCCTCTCTGATTCAGTCTGACCTGG
Source organism: Phoca vitulina (assembly GCF_004348235.1). Lineage (NCBI taxonomy): Eukaryota > Metazoa > Chordata > Mammalia > Carnivora > Phocidae > Phoca > Phoca vitulina. The sequence goes on from NW_022592110.1 coordinate 2,025, forward strand.
GGATCATTTCTTCACTCAACAAACGTTTGCTGACCACCTACTACCTGCCAAGCACTAAGCTAGTGATGGGATAGAGATAAATACTGATGAGGGTCACCTCCCTCAATGATCTCAGATTTCAAGTGGGGGAGATCAAGGATTGCCCGAAAAGGTAGTGAGTGGTGTACCTGAAACGAATTAGCAGGTGGGATGAAATGCATGAGGACTGCTAATCAGACCGGAGGTAGGGTATAGAAGGGTCTTTAAAGAAGGCTTCCAGGGGGAGGTGACACCCAAGCGGAATCCAGATATCTGCATAAGCAGCCAAGTGAGGAAGACGTGAAGGCAAACGATGTCCCAGGCGCAGGGAGCTTTACGTACGAAGCCCGAGATACGATTCATTCTCCCAGAAGCACGGATCGACCCCGGTACTGGAGTTTGAGAAAATCCCTCCAGCGGCCCAGCCCGGCCTCCCGATGTGACACGCCTCCTCTCTCCGCACTTTCTATGATCTGCCTTCCGCCTTGCAGGGAGGCTACCCTCCCCGCTCCGGGAAGCCCCTCCTCCAGACCTTCCGCTCCCCTAACTCAGAACGAGCCCCTCAACTGGCAGGTACGAGAATCGTCTTTCCGCCGGCGTAGGACCGACTTAATACGATACAGTCCAAGCGTTTCTAGTGAGTACGTCTTGCGACTCTTCTTCAGGGCGAACTCCGCCAACAGCTCCCTTCCACAGGCCCCTATTGCCGTCACCCCCAACCCTCTCTGGTCCTGTCTTTTCTCTCCGTCTGTACCCAAGTTGAGACCGAGTCCCCGCATCCCGGATTCAATGCCCCGCCCTGACGGTCAGCCCGCTGTGGCCACGCCTCCCGGGGCGGGGAAAAGGCGGGCCATTCAAATTAGATATGGCGTTACAGAGAGAGAGACAGAGCGAGAGACAGAGAAAGAGACAGACAGACAGACGTAGCAACGACAGACGCACCAATCTTAAAATGTAGAGAACTAAAAACTCTGCACCAGGGCGGTGACTGCCACAGCACTGTCCGAGAAGCGAGGGAAGCGAGCGGTGGGATGAGCGCGACTTGGCTCACCGTGAGTGCGATATGGCTGGCGACGGGGCGGTGGCGGCGAGGGCGGGGCGTCGGGCATCGCTTCTCGGCCTTTTGGCTAAGATCGAGTGTAGTATCTGTTCTTATCAGTTTAATATCTGGTACGTCCTCTACCCGAGGACAATATATTAAATGGATTTTTGGAGTCGGGAGATGGTCTAGGAGCTTGCTCCGTCCATTCCGCGCATCGACCTGGTATTGCAGTGCTTCCGGGAACGGTGCACCCCCTAGGGGGTTAAATATACAGTGACCAATAACAGTGTTAGCGTGTTACAGCGGGCTTTTGGGTTTTTATTTTGTTTGTTTTATTCTCCTAGTGTGTTCGCTTAGCCTTTTCCGGGGTTTTGAACTACCCCGTCGCTCGGCGTTCTGTAGGTCCCCTCTTCGGTAGTGCGTTTTGGGAGGAGACGTTTGGATAGAAAACCTGCCGGGAAACGTGACTCTTAAACTGAACAGGATTTTCTGTTTTTCGCTCCCAGGCTGAACCCGGAAGGAGCTACACCTTTTTCTAGTGGTTGGTGTAGGGACAAACTGACAAGGTCTCCTTTCTTATCTCCCGCCTCCTTCCTCTTTCTTTCTTTTTCTCTCTCCTCTTTCCGCTCTCCTCTCTCTTCTCTCCTTTCTCTTCTATCCAGCCCAGCGCTACACCTGAGTCTGTCCCCAAGTCTAGTTAGCTGGAAGCTCCTTCTAAAGCTCAGTTTTCTCATCTGTTGAACAGGGATCGGTTTGATCCATTTTATCACAGTGTGCATGGGAATAAGGACCCACCAATAACCAAATGTAAAACCACCAGCCAAGAGTAAGGGTCCCCTTATACTGGTGGAGGAAGAAGAGGAAGAAACCCGAAGAAGTTGAGAGGTGGGCCTTGGCAGCCTTAGTTTCTTCAGATGTAAAATACCATAAATAACACCTTCTCTTTGGGATTGTTGAAAGACCAAAAAGAAAATGTGGGGGTTAGCTGGCACACAGTGGGTGCTAAATAATGGCAGGCAAGTTTTGAAGCCCCGTCCTCGGTTGAGTCGAACTAGTTTTACGGATCTAGTCTAGCTGGACACGCAACTTGCTCTCCAGCACACAAACCCTTGTATTTTAGCCCCAGGATCCTGAACACATTTGGGGTGGGAGGTTGGGGGGCAGGCACTCCGCTGG
>NW_022592111.1:0-4257 GCF_004348235.1 Phoca vitulina
TTTTTTTTTTTTTGAAAATTTTGTTTATTAGATTAAGGAAGTCCCTTTCTATTCCTACTTTGCTGAGAGTGTTGTTTTTTTATCATGAATATGTATTAAATTTTCTTACATGTTTCTTCTGCATCTTTGAAATGATCATGTGTTTTTTAACCCTTTTTAGTTTGTTGATATAATTTTATTGGATTTAGAATGTTGCACAAGTTTTATATTCCTGGAAAGAGCCCCACATGATTTTCTAGTATTTTGTTCAGGCTTGCATCTACATTGCATTTTCTATAGTGATGCTTTTGTTCAGTTATGATACATGGGTAATGCTAACCTCTATAATTGACTTCTTTCCCTGTTCTGAGGTCTGCTTTACTTAAATTAGTATTGCTACACCAGCTTTTCTTTATGTTCATGTTTGAATTCTAGATTTTTCTCTCCTTTTATTTTGAAATGATCTATGTCTTTACATTTAAAGTGAGTTTTTTTTATAAAAACATATCATTAAATCTTGCTTTAAATCCAATTTCAAAATCTGTTTTTAACTAGTATGTTTAGAACATTCATATTACTGTGACTATTAAGATTGTTAGATTAAAAACTACGATCTTTTTTTTTTTTTTTTTAAGATTGACTTATTTATTTGAAAGAGAGAGTGCATGAGCTGGGGGAAAGGCAGAGGGAGAGAGAGAGGGAAGCAGACTCCTTGCTGAGCAGGAAGTCAGATGCAGGGCTCAATCTTAGGAACCCGCGATCATGACTTGAGCCAAAACCAAGAGCCAGACACTAACCGACTGAGCCAACCAGGTGCCCTAAAAATTAGCATCTTGATTCAATTTTATATTAGTTCCATATTTATTTTATTTAAACATTTTGTCTGCCTTGCAGTATTTAATACCAATTTTTATTATCCCATTTTATATTCTAAGATTATTTTAACATTTTTGCTTGTCTTCAGGTTTACAATATACATCTTTTATCAGAATCCAGCTTTGAATAATATACTAGTGCTTATGTCATTTATGAAACTTTTAAAAATATATCCAAAATTTCTCTCTTTAATCCTTTGTTTTATTTTTGTCATACATTCTGCTTTCACATATGCTGTAAACTACATGATGCATTGCTACTATTTTTGCTTTGGAAAGTTAGTTTTCTTTTAGGTCAATTAAAAGTTAAAAAAATTAATTATTCCATTTGCAGTGTCCTTCATTTACATGTGTAGATCTAAGTTTTAGTCTGATAATCATACTCCTTCTGCATGAAAAATTCCTTTAATTTATTAGAGATTACTTATTTTTATTGTTATGTTAATCACCATACATTACATCATTAGTTTTTGATGTAGTGTTCCATGATTCATTGTTTGTGCATATCACCCAGTGCTCCATGCAGAACATGCCCTCTTTAGTACCCATCACCAGGCTAACACATTCTCCCACTCCCTCCCCTCTAGAACCCTCTGTTTGTTTTTCAGAGTCCATCGTCTCTCATGGTTCTTCTCCCCCTCCGATTTCCCACCCTTCATTCTTCCCCTCCTGCTACCTTCTTTTTTTTTTTCACATATATTGTATTATTTGTTTCAGAGGTACAGATCTGTGATTCAACAGTCTTGCACAATTCACAGCGCTCACCATAGCACATACCCTCCCCACTGTCTATCACCCAGCCATCCCATCCCTCCCACCCCCCACCACTCCAGCAACCCTCAGTTTGTTTCCTGAGATTAAGAATTCCTCATATCAGTGAGGTCATATGATACATGTCTTTCTCTATTTGACTTATTTCGCTCAGCAGGATACCCTCCAATTCCATCCACATCGTTGCAAATGGCAAGATCTCATTCCTTTTGATGGCTGCATAATATTCCATTGTATATATATACCACTTCTTCTTTATCCATTCATCTGTCGATGGACATCTTGGCTCTTTCCACAGTTTGGCTATTGTGGACATTGCTGCTATAAACATCGGGGTGCACGTACCCCTTCATATCCCTACATTTGTATCTTTGGGGTAAATACCCAGTAGTGCAATTGCTGGATCATATGGTAGCTCTATATTCAACTTTTTGAGGAACCTCCATACTGTTTTCCAGAGTGGTTGCACCAGCTTGCGTTCCCACCAACAGTGTAGGAGGGTTCCCCTTTCTCCGCATCCCCACCAACATCTGTCATTTCCTGACTTGTTAATATTAGCCATTCTGACTGGTATGAGGTGGTATCTCACTGAGATTTTGATTTGGATTTCCCTGATGCCGAGCGATGTTGAGCACTTTTTCATGTGTCTGTTGGCCATTTGGATGTCTTCTTTGGAAAAATGTCTGTTCATGTCTTCTACCCATTTCTTGATTGGATTCTTTGTTTTTTGGGTGTTGAGTTTGATAAGTTCTTTATAGATTTTGGATACTAGCCCTTTATCTGATATGTCATTTGCAAATATCTTCTCCCATTCTGTCGCTTGTCTTTTGGTGGTGGTGACTGTTTCTTTTGCTGTGCAAAAGCTTTTTATCTTGATGAAATCCCAATAGTTCATTTTTACCTTTGCTTCCCTTGCCTTTGGCGATGTTTCTAGGAAGAAGTTGCTGCGGCTGACGTCGAGGAGGTTGCTGCCTGTGTTCTCCTTTAGGATTTTGATGGACTCCTGTCTCATATTGAGGTCTTTCAACCATTTGGAGTCTATTTTTGTGTGTGGTGTAAGGAAATGGTCCAGTTTCATTCTTCTGCATGTGGCTGTCCAATTTTCCCAACACCATTTGTTGAAGAGACTGTCTTTTTCCCATTGGACATTCTTTCCTGCTTTGTCAAAGATGAGTTGACCATAGAGTTGAGGGTCCATTTCTAGGCTCTCTATTCTGTTCCATTGATCTATGCATCTGTTTTTGTGCCAGTACCATACTGTCTTGATGATGACAGCTTTGTAATACAGCTGGAAGTCTGGAATTGTGATGCCGCCAGCTTTGCTTTTCTTTTTCAACATTCCTCTGGCTATTCGGGATCTTTTCTGGTTCCATACAAATTTTAGGATTCTTTGTTCCATTTCTTTGAAAAAAGTGGATGGTATTTTGCTGGGGATTGCATTGAACGTGTAGATTGCTCTAGGTAGGATTGACATCTTCACAATATTTGTTCTTCCAATCCATGAGCGTGGAACGTTTTTCCATTTCTTTGTGTCTTCCTCAATTTCTTTCATGAGTATTTTATAGTTTTCTGAGTACAGATCCTTTGCCTCTTTGGTTAGATTTATTCCTAGGTATCTTATGGTTTTTGGTGCAATTGTATATGGGATCGACTCCTTAATTTCTCTTTCTTCTGTCTTGTTGTTGGTGTATAGGAATGCCACTGACTTCTGTGCATTGATTTTATATCCTGCCACTTTACTGAATTCCTGTATGAGTTCTAGCAGTTTTGGGGTGGAGTCTTTGGGGTTTTCCACATAAAGTATCATATCATCTGCAAACAGTGAGAGTTTGACTTCTTCTTTGCCAATTTGGATGCCTTTGATTTCTTTTTGTTGTCTGATTGCTGTGGCTAGGACTTCCAATACTATGTTGAATAGCAGTGGTGATAGTGGACATCCCTGCCGCGTTCCTGACCTTAGGGGGAAAGCTCTCAGTTTTTCCCCATTGAGAATGATATTCGCTGTAGGTTTTTCATAGATGGCTTTTATGATATTGAGGTATGTACTTCTATGCCTATACTCTGAAGAGCTTTGATCAAGAAAGGATGCTGTACTTTGTCAAATGTTTTTTCTGCATCTATTGAGAGGATCATATGATTCTTGTTCTTTCCTTTGTTAATGTATTGTATCACGTTGATTGATTTGTGGATCTTGAACCAACATTGCATCCCAGGGATAAATCCCACTTGGTCGTGGTGAATAATCCTTTTAATGTACTGTTGGATCCTATTGGCTAGTATTTTGGTGAGAATTTTTGCATCCATGTTCATCAGGGATATTGGTCTGTAATTCTCCTTTTGGTGGGGTCTTTGTCTGGTTTTGGGATCAAGGTAATGGTGGCCTCATAAAATGAGTTTGGAAGCTTTCCTTCCATTTTTATTTTTTGGAATAGTTTCAGAAGAATAGGTATTAATTCTTTAAATGTTTGGTAGAATTCCCCTGGGAAGCCATCTGGCCCTGGGCTTTTGTGTTTTGGGAGATTTTTGATGACTGCTTCAATTTCCTGAGTGGTTATAGGTCTGTTCAGGTTTTCTATTTCCTCCTGGTTCAGTTTTGGTAGTTGATACATCTCTATGAATGCAACCATTTCTT
>NW_022592112.1:0-2217 GCF_004348235.1 Phoca vitulina
TTTTTTAAAGAATAAGCCCTTAACAGAATGTATAATTTTTTAAACATAGAAAAAAAAAAAAGAGCATTTATACTGGAAATTAAGATTTTCATTTAGTATTAAGGTCAAATTTATTATTATTTTTTAAAAAGATTTTATTTATTTATTTCCACAGAGATAAGAGCACAAGCAGGGGGAGTGGCAGGCAGAGGGAGAAGCAGACTCCCCACTGAGCAAGGAGCCCAATGTGGAACTTGATCTCAGGACCCCAGGGTCACGACCTGAGCCAAAGGCAGACGCTCATCTGACTGAGCCACTCAGGCATCCCAGATTTCTTACTATTTTATTCTCTATTTTGGGCCCAGAGTCTCTCAGGAAGATATAACAATAGTCATTATAAATATGAACCTAAAAAATCAGTAAAGCAGGTCATTGTTTACCAAGTCAGCTTGAAAATATTATTATGCACTTAATAAAACCCCATGTATTTCCTGACTACTTTTCAATCCATTAATTAGTGATTCTGTATTTTCTTTGTAGGTCCTCATTACAGCCAGTAATTGGAGGCTCGATGATTGAAAACTTATTCAAATTATATGTCCCAGCACTCACAAATATAGGCTGGAGACGTCAAGTCCAAAATTGGTTAATGTCCTCGAGTAAGTGTTATTTCTTTCCATGTATCTATATTTTAATTTTCTGATTACTCGAGTAAACAATCACGGAAATATTGCTAGACGGGTCTGGCTTCATTTTCTGAATTGATCTCCTGCTGGTTGAGTGTGTGTTCCTTGCAGTGGTGTGCGCTAAGACTCAATCCTGAGGATCTCCTCTCTCAGCAGTTGGGGTTGCACGGAGTCATTGTGTTTGCTAATTCCCTTGTATATTTTCTACCTGGAATCCTGCACCTGACTCTGTACTTTACTTGCTGGACCCTGCAGGTGCTCCTACTACTTCTGACATGCTATTGTGCTCATTTGTTTCCATGTTTTCCCCCTTCAACAAACTGTGAGCCCTTGGGGGGCAAGAGCCTCATATCTTATTTATGTATAGCCATAGTGTTTACTTTAGGGCTTGACACATTGTTGGTCAGGGGGTAAGAATAGCCACCTGACTTCTAGCCACCTGCCTTATCTGGCCAGCACAGAGTTAATAAATGAATTCCTTTAGGTGGGCAGTTTGTGCGAGTCTCTATTTTTTTGTTTGTGGCCAGTCACACATTTATTTCACCAGCCTGGCCCCTATAGGCATCCTAGTCTGTGGCCCTCATTGTAGCTACTCCAAATATGTTGTAGTTATGTGGGTGAATGTGTCAATGAATGTCCGTCTAATTGCACAGAAAATTATTATTCCAATATTCCAGTCCCGAAAATTCTTTCAGTGTCATCTCAGACTTACAACAGTAAAGGTAGAAAAATATAACTTTGTTATACAATGTCCAAAAAAGCACTGCAGAGGTAGACCTCTCTGAGCATTCTAGTAGTCAAATTAGAGAGGAAAACCAGTTCACTTGTGCTCTTTGCAGAATTCAGGGGATGCCAACAAACCAATCGTGTGGAAAAGCCTAGGTTTGCATCCCCGTCATGACCGACCATTTCTCCAACAATTTTAACTTTTTAAAAGCAACTCTTAGCAGATGTTCATTTTGTCCATAAAAATTCTCACCCTTGAAAACTATAATATTTATGAAAATGTAACTTTGAGCAACTTACTACCTGGGAACATATCCAGCTAATTAGCTTGTGTTAAATACATGTGTGGGTATTTGAAATAATTTGTTACATAGGCTTATTATTAATAAGACAGTTAAATGTTGGTTTTGGTTTCCAAAGAAAGATTTTATAATGAGTCTTCCTTCTGAGCTATTAGAAAGTAGACTCCTTTTCTGTTGGGGCCACTCCCTTGTTCAAGGAACTGAAACCCCACCAACCACTGTCTTTTTTTTCTTTGCTTTTTTTTTTCTTTTCTTACCAACTGCAGGAAAACATGTAGTTAGTTAAGTGGCAGGGCTAGGAGTGAGTCACTAAGCGTGGTCTCTCTACACAAGCCCCTATAAAAAGGGGATATGTTTTCTGTAAACTATCATGACAATTATATGATAGGAAGAAACCGAACTGAGCAAATCTAATAACAAAGATGATTTGCATGAACAGTAAAAGGAATGCCATTTTCTCAAGGCCATGCAGCAAAGTGCGTATGCTTCCTTATGGCAAACACTAAACATCTGCCACTTGGATG
>NW_022592112.1:2317-3597 GCF_004348235.1 Phoca vitulina
TTTTTTTTTTTTTTTTTGGCCCAGAAATTAAAAGAAGCACCAATGAAGGAAAATGTGAGGGATGCTCATTGTCAAGTTTTTATGTCACCGTTAGCAGATCTCACAAACTTTTCCGTGGGCATTCAAGGGGTCCGTACCCCCAAGATGAGCTTTGAGTCCTCCAAAAGAGCTGGACTGGACTGACCACGTGACCAGCTCTGGAGGGAGGGCACAAGGAGTCCTGTTGTGATTCCCTAGGAGCAGAGAAGAGTTGGAGCTTTTGATCCTCTGCATTTACAGACAGGGAAAACTCCTTTAACTCCATGGGCCGAGATCCCAGGTGACTGTAGCCACTGAACTTGTCCTATTTAAATTACTCTTGCTCGTTCAGACAGACACAGCAACATTGCTAACATACCTCCACCGCAGTGCTTCTGAAATACGCCATTCAACATGGAAAAGAACAGGTGAAATTATTACATCGCCCTGCAACCCAGCATATGCTGTCTAGCATCTAAGAGCAATTGTATCTGGTAGGACTCTAATCTAAATGTGGGCAGTGAGAAATCCCCACCTCGAAGATCATATTCACAACGGAGTTGTTTCTTCAGAGGCTACACATTTTGATGTTCATGTGGATTAAGAAGGCAAGACCGAGAAGAGTGGAGATTTTTAAGTATGTTTTCCTACTGGGAATTACAAAATCCATCCCTTCATGACATGGGAAAAATATTTAAAACACCGATGAAAGTAGATGGCAATTCATACATTGTTTTCTTTACTAATAATTCAGTTGGTCTCTTGAACGGGTTGCTGTATGAGTTTGCTAGGACTGCCATAACAAAGTACCACAGACTGGGGGCTAAACAACAGAAATGTATTTTCCTACAGTTCTGGAGCCTGGAAATCCAAGATCAAGGTAGAGGTAGCTTTGGTTTCTTCTGGGGCTTTGCTCCTTGGCTTACAAATGGCTGCCTTCTTTCTCTGTGTATATTTCCCTGGTGTCCCTTTGTGTGTCCAAATTTCCTTTTCCTATTGGGACATCAGTCAGATTGGATTAGGCTCACCCTAATTGTCTCATTTGAGCTTAATCACTCTTTAAAAGGCCCTATCTTCAAATACATTCACATTCTGAGTTACCTGGGGTTAGGACATCAACATCAATTTTGGAGGAACGCAGTTTATCCCATAACACTTGCATATGGCGTGAGAATTTCAAGTGTGAAATAGTTCTTTAAATGAAAGATGGTTTAATCAGAGGGAAATACTGCTTATTATTTACACAGATAGAGCTAGAGTTC
>NW_022592112.1:3697-4254 GCF_004348235.1 Phoca vitulina
CTTTATTATTATATCACATTAGTCCCCATGAAGAAATCAGAAATAGGCTGGCTGCGTATTGAAATCTTACAATGCGGTAAAGAGCAGCATTTTGGAATTGTACGGTAGGGGCGATTTACTATCAAGTAATCTTATTTTTGCTCTTGCCCAATATAAAACCAAAGGATGTTTTAAAAAGAAAGAAAAAGTTAGTGAAAGGCAGTTCTGAAAGGCTGTTGTAACCCTATACATGCAGGATGACCCAGAGCCGACATCTCCATGTGTGACATTGAGGGTCACAGGCTCACCCCGAGGATTAAGTGTCCCCAGCTGCAAAAGTGCTGGCTGAAGGCAAAGTAGACGTGGAGGGGGCTCTGGCGTAGGGAAGCCGTTGATGTTACCCACAGCGGAGACCTGCCACAGAGAAGAGAACTAAAGCCATTACCCAGAGTTTCCTGCCTTATTGTATCATGTCAGTGTTTTAACATCCTTTTCAATCTCTTTCCACCAAGTTTACACATGCATTAGTGTTGTCCGACTTTGTCACTGCTTTGTGGTTTGCAAAATACCAGAACAAG
>NW_022592113.1:0-4252 GCF_004348235.1 Phoca vitulina
AGCCTGCCCCCTGCCGCACCACCTGCAGGACCTCCCCCTGCTGCTGAACAGCCCATTGAGAAACATTCCAGGTGTTCAGAAACATGCAAAAACTCTTCCCACCCCAAGGGATCTGATGAGCGATATCTCCTTTGCAACCTACATGCTCTTCAACAACTAACTCAACAGTAGCTGTCTATTCATTTTCCCACATAATTACCCAGTTAATCCTGGCCCTCTTTGACAATCTTTAGAAACATCCCAACTTTCATCATTTGAATTCCTGGCTTGAAAAAATGAGTGAACAAAGATCAAAGTTCCTCTTCAATGGAGCTCTATCACACTGACTCATTATCACATCTCTACTATTACAAGACAGGATATTTTTCCAGGGTATCATTATATTTATGATCGGGTTTCACATGGTAAAATAATAAAAATTTTATTTCTGGGAAGCAAATGTGTTTCTGTTTATTAATCTTCAAAAGCTTATTTTTAGCTTATGGTATGGTATGCAGAATCAGAAAAAAAACAAAGAAAGAAGGATTTTTCAAGGGCCATTTTTTTAAGTGTTAGGAACAATTCAGGTGCCAGGTCTGTAGTTTTAATAGCAGTTCAAATAATGTCATGTGAGGCACCTTCAGAGTTCAAGCCACAGGTTTTGTGGATGCTGAAGAAATGGAGAGACTACAGCAGGTTTCTCTAATTGTGAACTTGACCCATGAATCATCCCCACACATGTGATAAGGGGGAGGAAGCCTAAGTTAGAGCTGCATTTATACCCTGATTTAGAAAACTGTGCAGTGATTAATATAATTGGTACCTGGGAATCCCAAACCACTGAAGGCCTAGGCTGGAAGAATCACTATCCCATCTTTCCCATGGCTCCCCTCCAGCACCACTATGGCCAATTCTGATTCTAATAGAGTGAGTGCTGCTGGGAAAAGAAGATATGCAGCTGGAACCATTCTGATTTAGACCTCCAAAGGATTTTACCATTAAAACAATGTCAATGTAGTTGAAATAGTAAAACAGTAATCCACGCTGGATATGCTTTTGTTGCTGTGAAACACTTTTAGGCTGGTCAGGAAACCAACCACTATTGTTTTCCTGAGAAATATGCATTGAGTTTCCAACATATGATCTAAAAGAGTTTTTTTTGAATGTGTTGCTTGTCTGCTTGGGCATATCTACTGGCCCAGAGAGAGGAGACAGGCCAGGTAAGATTTGTGAAGGGCTGGAACTTGACAGACTTTATTCATTGCTGGATTCCCACTGATCTGCGCCATATTTGGCACATAGGATATAATAATTTGTTGAATGAGGAAATGGATAAGTTCTACAGGGTTGGAAGAGAGAAAAACATCTCCATCCCTCACGGATTCTCTCCTCATGCTGGACATGTGCATTCCTACAATAAAATAAATAAGCCACCTCATGAAGGAAAGTATTTTTCTTGAAATATGGTAAAAACTTCTCAACAAGAAGTCCATTACAGTCAAAACATTTACATGCACAATGGAGTTTTCTCTTTAGTAAGGGTTTAATGGTTTACTGGTAGATAGGCTCACAAGTCCAGTTACTTTTACATGTTCTTGAACACCATTTAAAAAATTCTCTAACTACACGATTTTCCCCTCTCAGAGTTTTCCTTGTTAGCCTTCTAGAGAATTCCTTGTCTTACAGTATTTTCTCAGACGCAGAATTCTTTGTGTACTCCCAAGCTTATCATTATTATTGGATTGTGTCTGTTTCCGCAGTAACTCCATGCCATGGCCAACCACAGTGGTTGGTGTGGATCTGGATAAGCCTGCAAGAGACTATGCAAGCAGAATGATCAAAAAGGAGGCTTGCACCACAGCCTTCAACCACAGATCTAGAACAGACTTAGTTGTAAAGCAAAAAGTCAAAACCAAGCAAATCCAAAGGCAGAGTCTACAAAATGGCTGAGTGAAATGATTTTCCTACAGTCCCAAACAACTGAGAATCACAATTGGCTCTGTAAGCAGGAATATGGTCAAGCATAGTGCATGGGGAGACATTGGAACAAGACACAGGGTATGACAAGGCAAGCCTGGAGACCACCTTTGGCTGGAATCACACTACCTGGGGGCTCTGTTATGCTGGCAGACTGCAACCTTCATCTAGATGGTGGTATAGGGGCTAAGGGCAGGCTGCTCCAAAATGGGCCACTTTGGCATGAACATTTTTCTGAGTTAAAAGCAATCAAAAGCCAGCAGATTCAGGAAATGCTCTTTACCTACCCCTCAACTACCTGCATCTACCAGGAAGAAACCTATTAACAAGATTCCTCTTTATCTAAGACACTTATCTGCATAATAGGGCAACCTTTGTTTTCCAAACATCTCCTCTCACCTTCCTGCTAATGGTCTTTCTCCCCTTTGTATCCTCAGGCCCCTATCCTTGCCTTAGCTCCTATAAGTATCATGTTGCCTCACTGTCTTTGGAATTTCCATGGCCCTGTGGATTCCCCATAAGTATGCTATTAAATTTTATTTTCTCCAGTTAATCTGTCTCATGTCATTTTGTTTCTTAGTCCAGCTAGAAGGACTTTAAAGGGTAAATTCTTCCTTCTCAAAAGTGGCTTTGTTCATAGTGCCCCATAACCACTTAGTTATGTCCAACTTTGATGCTATCTCCTTAGAGTATGCTTTGGAATTTTTAGAAAGCTATGTGGGAGATAATTCTTTGAATTCCTGAGGATATTGGAAAGACAGAGTCCTTTCAAATAACTCTAAAAATTAGCCATTTCATAAATACCAACTATTTTACAAATAAATTCACTGTTAAAATTCCTACATAAAACAGACATTCCTTAATGACAGGGAATATGGTAACCACATTCCATTCTTCAGCTCCTTGGGCTTACAAATAAAGTTCCCACAGATGTTTTTGCAGTAAGTCCTGGATCCAACCTAGTAGGTGTATGACCTTAGGCAAGTCACTTCTCTGGTTCCTTATGTGTAAAATGAGGAATACAATACCTCCTCATAGGATTTTATGAGAATAAATTAATACATTTCTTTTAGCACAATATTTAGAATATAGTTGTTAGAATTAAATGATATTAGCTATCATGAAGATTAAAAAATGAAATTCTCCATGGTTTGGAAAGCTACAACTATGGAAAATAATGAGCACATACCTAAGACCAAAAAAAAAAAAAAAAAAAAAAAAAGCCAAACTCACAGTAACAGAGAGTAGAAGAGGGGGGTTACCAGAGGCTGAGTTTATATTCTACATTCTGTACATAAGGAACCAGATCAGTGACTTGCCTAAAGTCATACACCCATGACACCCAAGTGTTGGAGCCAATACTTGTGGGATTGGGGGAGGGAGATAATTAAGAAAAAAAAAAGTGCAGTAGTGGTTACCAGGGGCTGGGGAGAGGGGTTCAATGGGGAGTTAGTAGTTTAATGGGCATAGAATTTCAGTTTTGCAAGATGAAAAGAGTTCTACGGGTGCCTGTGTGGTTCAGTCAGTTGAGCATCTAATTCTTGATTTCAGCTCAGGTCACGATCTCAGGGTCAGGAGATCGAGCCCCACATCAGGCTCTGCGTTCAGCACGAAGTTGGCTTGGGATTCTCTCTTTCCCTCTGCCCGCCCACCCATCCCCTCTCTCTAAATAAATAAAATCTTTTTTTAAAAAAAGAGTTCTAGAGATGGATGATGCTGATGGTTCACAACAATATGAATGTACATCATACCACTAAATTGTACACTTAAAAATGGTTAAGGTAGTTTACCAAAATAAAAAAATTGGGGGAAAAAAACCCCACTGATGATAAAATGATAAGATGCATACCTGTAGTTCCAAAAAATACACAGTAAAACTTCTTTTACTGACAGACCATGACTTTTAAAATAGTCCCTTATTATTTTCCTGAACTTGTTTTGTCCAGGAAGCATGACAGCTACACTGTGCTATCAAAACATGACAGCTACACTGTGCTGGCAAATACATCACTGAATTATAAAGATAATTGGAAACTTTGAAGTTAGGGTCATTAAGTTCATATTTGAACCATAAATAGCAAAATATAATGGGTCTTCATTAAATAAGGAAAGCAAATGGTCTTTCATGAGTACCTGAGCATCTAAAAAAAAAAAACATGTCTAGGGAACTTGCTAACGTATCAGTGCCATTTCAGAAAGAATAAACATGAACAAGGAAATGACTTGTGTCCTGGGGGTCAGCAGCAGCCGGCCAGGGTATATAAAGGCCCCAGAGCCCGACAAAGACATTCACACC
>NW_022592114.1:0-4252 GCF_004348235.1 Phoca vitulina
AGCCTGCCCCCTGCCGCACCACCTGCAGGACCTCCCCCTGCTGCTGAACAGCCCATTGAGAAACATTCCAGGTGTTCAGAAACATGCAAAAACTCTTCCCACCCCAAGGGATCTGATGAGCGATATCTCCTTTGCAACCTACATGCTCTTCAACAACTAACTCAACAGTAGCTGTCTATTCATTTTCCCACATAATTACCCAGTTAATCCTGGCCCTCTTTGACAATCTTTAGAAACATCCCAACTTTCATCATTTGAATTCCTGGCTTGAAAAAATGAGTGAACAAAGATCAAAGTTCCTCTTCAATGGAGCTCTATCACACTGACTCATTATCACATCTCTACTATTACAAGACAGGATATTTTTCCAGGGTATCATTATATTTATGATCGGGTTTCACATGGTAAAATAATAAAAATTTTATTTCTGGGAAGCAAATGTGTTTCTGTTTATTAATCTTCAAAAGCTTATTTTTAGCTTATGGTATGGTATGCAGAATCAGAAAAAAAACAAAGAAAGAAGGATTTTTCAAGGGCCATTTTTTTAAGTGTTAGGAACAATTCAGGTGCCAGGTCTGTAGTTTTAATAGCAGTTCAAATAATGTCATGTGAGGCACCTTCAGAGTTCAAGCCACAGGTTTTGTGGATGCTGAAGAAATGGAGAGACTACAGCAGGTTTCTCTAATTGTGAACTTGACCCATGAATCATCCCCACACATGTGATAAGGGGGAGGAAGCCTAAGTTAGAGCTGCATTTATACCCTGATTTAGAAAACTGTGCAGTGATTAATATAATTGGTACCTGGGAATCCCAAACCACTGAAGGCCTAGGCTGGAAGAATCACTATCCCATCTTTCCCATGGCTCCCCTCCAGCACCACTATGGCCAATTCTGATTCTAATAGAGTGAGTGCTGCTGGGAAAAGAAGATATGCAGCTGGAACCATTCTGATTTAGACCTCCAAAGGATTTTACCATTAAAACAATGTCAATGTAGTTGAAATAGTAAAACAGTAATCCACGCTGGATATGCTTTTGTTGCTGTGAAACACTTTTAGGCTGGTCAGGAAACCAACCACTATTGTTTTCCTGAGAAATATGCATTGAGTTTCCAACATATGATCTAAAAGAGTTTTTTTTGAATGTGTTGCTTGTCTGCTTGGGCATATCTACTGGCCCAGAGAGAGGAGACAGGCCAGGTAAGATTTGTGAAGGGCTGGAACTTGACAGACTTTATTCATTGCTGGATTCCCACTGATCTGCGCCATATTTGGCACATAGGATATAATAATTTGTTGAATGAGGAAATGGATAAGTTCTACAGGGTTGGAAGAGAGAAAAACATCTCCATCCCTCACGGATTCTCTCCTCATGCTGGACATGTGCATTCCTACAATAAAATAAATAAGCCACCTCATGAAGGAAAGTATTTTTCTTGAAATATGGTAAAAACTTCTCAACAAGAAGTCCATTACAGTCAAAACATTTACATGCACAATGGAGTTTTCTCTTTAGTAAGGGTTTAATGGTTTACTGGTAGATAGGCTCACAAGTCCAGTTACTTTTACATGTTCTTGAACACCATTTAAAAAATTCTCTAACTACACGATTTTCCCCTCTCAGAGTTTTCCTTGTTAGCCTTCTAGAGAATTCCTTGTCTTACAGTATTTTCTCAGACGCAGAATTCTTTGTGTACTCCCAAGCTTATCATTATTATTGGATTGTGTCTGTTTCCGCAGTAACTCCATGCCATGGCCAACCACAGTGGTTGGTGTGGATCTGGATAAGCCTGCAAGAGACTATGCAAGCAGAATGATCAAAAAGGAGGCTTGCACCACAGCCTTCAACCACAGATCTAGAACAGACTTAGTTGTAAAGCAAAAAGTCAAAACCAAGCAAATCCAAAGGCAGAGTCTACAAAATGGCTGAGTGAAATGATTTTCCTACAGTCCCAAACAACTGAGAATCACAATTGGCTCTGTAAGCAGGAATATGGTCAAGCATAGTGCATGGGGAGACATTGGAACAAGACACAGGGTATGACAAGGCAAGCCTGGAGACCACCTTTGGCTGGAATCACACTACCTGGGGGCTCTGTTATGCTGGCAGACTGCAACCTTCATCTAGATGGTGGTATAGGGGCTAAGGGCAGGCTGCTCCAAAATGGGCCACTTTGGCATGAACATTTTTCTGAGTTAAAAGCAATCAAAAGCCAGCAGATTCAGGAAATGCTCTTTACCTACCCCTCAACTACCTGCATCTACCAGGAAGAAACCTATTAACAAGATTCCTCTTTATCTAAGACACTTATCTGCATAATAGGGCAACCTTTGTTTTCCAAACATCTCCTCTCACCTTCCTGCTAATGGTCTTTCTCCCCTTTGTATCCTCAGGCCCCTATCCTTGCCTTAGCTCCTATAAGTATCATGTTGCCTCACTGTCTTTGGAATTTCCATGGCCCTGTGGATTCCCCATAAGTATGCTATTAAATTTTATTTTCTCCAGTTAATCTGTCTCATGTCATTTTGTTTCTTAGTCCAGCTAGAAGGACTTTAAAGGGTAAATTCTTCCTTCTCAAAAGTGGCTTTGTTCATAGTGCCCCATAACCACTTAGTTATGTCCAACTTTGATGCTATCTCCTTAGAGTATGCTTTGGAATTTTTAGAAAGCTATGTGGGAGATAATTCTTTGAATTCCTGAGGATATTGGAAAGACAGAGTCCTTTCAAATAACTCTAAAAATTAGCCATTTCATAAATACCAACTATTTTACAAATAAATTCACTGTTAAAATTCCTACATAAAACAGACATTCCTTAATGACAGGGAATATGGTAACCACATTCCATTCTTCAGCTCCTTGGGCTTACAAATAAAGTTCCCACAGATGTTTTTGCAGTAAGTCCTGGATCCAACCTAGTAGGTGTATGACCTTAGGCAAGTCACTTCTCTGGTTCCTTATGTGTAAAATGAGGAATACAATACCTCCTCATAGGATTTTATGAGAATAAATTAATACATTTCTTTTAGCACAATATTTAGAATATAGTTGTTAGAATTAAATGATATTAGCTATCATGAAGATTAAAAAATGAAATTCTCCATGGTTTGGAAAGCTACAACTATGGAAAATAATGAGCACATACCTAAGACCAAAAAAAAAAAAAAAAAAAAAAAAAGCCAAACTCACAGTAACAGAGAGTAGAAGAGGGGGGTTACCAGAGGCTGAGTTTATATTCTACATTCTGTACATAAGGAACCAGATCAGTGACTTGCCTAAAGTCATACACCCATGACACCCAAGTGTTGGAGCCAATACTTGTGGGATTGGGGGAGGGAGATAATTAAGAAAAAAAAAAGTGCAGTAGTGGTTACCAGGGGCTGGGGAGAGGGGTTCAATGGGGAGTTAGTAGTTTAATGGGCATAGAATTTCAGTTTTGCAAGATGAAAAGAGTTCTACGGGTGCCTGTGTGGTTCAGTCAGTTGAGCATCTAATTCTTGATTTCAGCTCAGGTCACGATCTCAGGGTCAGGAGATCGAGCCCCACATCAGGCTCTGCGTTCAGCACGAAGTTGGCTTGGGATTCTCTCTTTCCCTCTGCCCGCCCACCCATCCCCTCTCTCTAAATAAATAAAATCTTTTTTTAAAAAAAGAGTTCTAGAGATGGATGATGCTGATGGTTCACAACAATATGAATGTACATCATACCACTAAATTGTACACTTAAAAATGGTTAAGGTAGTTTACCAAAATAAAAAAATTGGGGGAAAAAAACCCCACTGATGATAAAATGATAAGATGCATACCTGTAGTTCCAAAAAATACACAGTAAAACTTCTTTTACTGACAGACCATGACTTTTAAAATAGTCCCTTATTATTTTCCTGAACTTGTTTTGTCCAGGAAGCATGACAGCTACACTGTGCTATCAAAACATGACAGCTACACTGTGCTGGCAAATACATCACTGAATTATAAAGATAATTGGAAACTTTGAAGTTAGGGTCATTAAGTTCATATTTGAACCATAAATAGCAAAATATAATGGGTCTTCATTAAATAAGGAAAGCAAATGGTCTTTCATGAGTACCTGAGCATCTAAAAAAAAAAAACATGTCTAGGGAACTTGCTAACGTATCAGTGCCATTTCAGAAAGAATAAACATGAACAAGGAAATGACTTGTGTCCTGGGGGTCAGCAGCAGCCGGCCAGGGTATATAAAGGCCCCAGAGCCCGACAAAGACATTCACACC
>NW_022592115.1:0-4247 GCF_004348235.1 Phoca vitulina
TTTCAGAACCTGGTAGAAGTTCCTTCAAAATTTAAAGGAACAAGATATTAAAGGTATATATATATAATCTCACCAAAAATAACCTCCACTGGTTCACAGCACTTATCTTCTCTACACTAAAATCAAGTGTAAATGATTTGCTAATTTTTAAAGAAGTTTACTGGGAGCAACCTCACAATCACCCCATGATGTGAGCAGGACAGGTATTATAGTGTCCCTATTATGAAAGAACAAAACTGAAGCTCGGAGAGGGTAAGTGACTTCTCTAGATCACTCAGTTGTAAGTAGAAGAGCACTGACAATGAAATCCCCAATGTTCTCAACACCTCTATTTTAAACAATAAGTGATTTCTTAAAAAGTCACCCTAGTCCTAAAATTAAAGCAGCTGTGTGGCTAAAAATACCCACTTTGTCCATTAAATGCTGGCAAGTTTGTGAAGAAAAGTTAAGTTCTTTTTGTTATTCTGTCACCCCTTTAGGTACCTTTTCCTTTTCACGCTTGGCACCAATGTCTTTACAGGTTTTCTCTACTGCCCTCTGAAAACCTGCCTTCAAGAGCCATATTACGTATGACTCTCAGTAAGGTGTAAGTGAATAACAAAAGTTTAAAATGCCATCCTTCTCAGGAATACATCTCACACAATCTACATACATCTAACCCCTAAGCCTTATAATAAAGCTTTCACATGAGCAACTCAGGCAGCCATCCGGAGGAGGCAGAGATGGCTTTTGGTGGAGTGAGATCTTTTCACAACCCCAGCTGACCTGTGTCACCACCTAAGTCTGGTCCTGGATTTTATACTGCACTTGGTCGTACTGTCTCCAAGGAGGAGTATTTTCCAAAAGCTCTAGTAGAATAATACTCTTCTATTTGAAGAGACTCCATATAGGTAAGTCTAGATACGCCATTGGTTTAAGATTCTCCTATGTCCTCCATTTTCTAGGGACAGTCCTCAATGCTCTCTCATTCCCATCCTCATCACTGTCCCTGTGATAAGCCACATGGGGACAGCTATTTTCAGGATAACAAAAGACCTGAAGAACAGATTCTGGGGCAAAAATCCTTTTAAACTATATTGAAAACAGTAGCGAGCTGTAAGATGTCTCTCATTCATTCACACACCAAACTTACTGAGCTCTACTGTGTAGTATTTCTAGTAGAAATAACAAAACAAGGTATTGCCTCAGCCCCTGAGCAGGTCATAGTTTAGTGAGACCTGCAAACAACTATAATAAAGTGATATGAACTGTAAAGGAAGTAGGAACAAGAACACAATGAAAACACAGATTAAGGAGTAATTAATTCTTCTGCCAGGAAGCAGAAGAGAGAAGGGTCAGGGAAAAATTTATAGCTGGTGCCAACTGAGATGAGCTTTGTGAGGTATTCAGGACTCCTTCCTCTTCCTCTCCCTCTTCTCCTTCCTTCTCCTCCTCCTCTTCTTCTTTCTGTAGACTTTATTTTTTAGAGTAGTTTTAGATTCACAGCAAAACTAGGCAGAAAGTACAGAGTTCCCATATGTCCCTCTGCCTCCCTACCACACACACAACCTCTCCCACTCTCAATATCCAGAACCAGCATGGGGCATTTATTACAGTCTGTGGACCTACAATGACACACATCATTCTCACTCATAGTCATAGTTTACATTAGAGTTCACTCTTGGCGTTTTAATTCTATGGGTTTGAACAAACATATAATGACATGTATCCTCCATTATAGTATCATACAGTGTAGTTTCACTACCCTGAAAATCCTCCATGCTCTGCCTGTTTATCCCATCCTGCCCCATCATCCCTGGCAACCACTGATCCTTTTACTGTCTTCAGAGTTTTTTTCCAGAATGTCATCTAGTTGGAATCCTACAGTGTGTAGCCTTTTTCAGAGTTGCTTCTTTCACTTCATGATATGCATTTAAGGCTCATCCATGTCTTCTCATGACTTAATGGCTCATTCCTTTTTAGCGCTGGATAATATCCATTGTCTGGATGTACCACAGTTGATTTATCCATTCACCTATTGAAGGACATCTTGGCTGCTTCCCAGTTTTGGCAACTATGAATAACGCTCCTATACGTTTTCTTTTTTTTTAGACCACTTTATTGAGACTTAATTCACATACCATATAATTCACCCATTAAAAGTGTGCAATTCAGTGGCTTTTAGTGTATTCACAGTGTTGTGCATTCATCACCACAATCAACTTTAGGACATTTTCATTATTCTAAAAAGAAACTCTTCCCCATAGGCTTCATTCACCCTTCAGTCCTCTCATTCCTCCTGCCCCCACCCTAGGTTACCACTAATCTACTTTGTCTACTGACTTGTCAATTCTGGATGTTTCATATGAGTGGAATCATACAATATATGGCCTTTTGTATCTGCCTTCCTTCACTTAGCATACTGTTTCAGGGTTCATCCATGTTGTAACATGTATCGATACTTCCTTGTTTTTATGGCAACTCATATTCCCTTATATAGATACACCATGTTGTATTTATACATTGATCAGTTGAATATTTGGGTTGTTTCTACTCTTTGGCTTTTATGAATAAATCTGCTATTTCTGTACATGCTTTGGTGTGGATGTATGTTTTCATCTCTTGCTTATTCATTTTTTATAGTAACTAAAGTCATACTTTGTCTAAGCATGTTGCTTTCTGAGATTTGCTTAGTAAAACCGTATTAGATTCCCTACGAAATGAGATCTCTGGGGTCTCAATGCAACTTTTATCAAATGTCTGGGTGCATCAATTTGCCCTCCTGCCAACACTTGCAAAATTAGCCCTTGAATCAGCAGGAATGATGGTGATGCGTAATGTTTCAGAATAATGAACACCTTATGTTCTCAAGGTTCTATTCTTAGAAAGTCAGAAAAGGGTGTGGGAAGAGTAAGTGCGATCCAGCCAGAGGGAACACGAGCGAACCTAGAACATATATAAAAATACACGTCTGGTCACGCTAAAGCACGGTAGGTGCCTGAGGATGAGAGTAGCAAAAAATTGGGCTGAAAAAGTAGAAGGGGAATCAACGGTGGAAGCCTTTGAGTGACAGTTTAAGGAAACTTGAACTTTGTACTGAGGGCAGTGGGAAGCTTCATAACCAGGAGAATGGCATACTCTGTTTCAGAAAGATGACTGGCAAAAGAGAAACTAGTTGAGAGTTCATGAAGAAATATGCCAGTTAATCACTGTATCACATAAGACCCCCCTGCAGATGAGAGCAAACCAGATGAATTCTGGCTTGCTTAATTTTAATTTATTGGCTTATATTTCTCTGCAATATAGGAGTAGATCCGGGTTCTGACTCACTATCCCTTGGTTCTGCTTTCTCAGTGTTGACACATTCCCAAGCTGCTTCTCTTGTGGTCCCATGATGGCATCCAGCCAGGAAAAAACAGAGAATTGTTGCCCCAGTGTTCTCAACTAAAGTCCCAATATTCAGGTGAATGGCACCAGCTCAGGTCATAAGAACACTCCTGAGATAATTACTGGGAACTGGAGAATACTATTGGCCTGGTCTTAGCCAGTGCTACTCAAAGTGTGGTCCATGGACCAGCACTTGTTTCCACATGCTTGTTACCACCTGCAACAAGGGTAGACATTGAGGATGATAGACACTTCTATTACAATCTGACAGAGTAATTGAGTCTAATAATTAAAACCGAGGCTTGTATTTTGTTTGTCTTTGTTTTTTGTGTCATTTTTTTTCAGTGATTCATTTGCACTGCGTTTTGTGCAAGTATCGGCCCACGGTGGATGGGGGAGTGGGAGAGGAAGCAAACTGGTCCTTCACCACAGAAAGTCTGAGAAACTAATGTACATGCTCCACTGTGGAGTCTGGGAGTGAGTCAGCGTTCTGGAAGCACACTGGGAGACTTTGGGAAGATCTTTCCCTCGTGCCATGAGAGGGGGCAAAAATAAATGTCCACTATAATCGTGAGACTTAATTTGGAGAAGGAGAAGGAAGGATACTGCCAGACTTACTTCAGCTCTTTCATTTTCTCATGCTTTCTTCCACATTGACCTGCCCTCATTCAGAGTCCCTAGTAAGAATTTACTCTGCATAAGCTCTGGATATGACCATTTTTATAGGCTAAACATTACATACACATTCACCTACCCTCCCCATTGGAACTTTGATGACTAGAATCAAAGCATTTGAATGGCTCTCCTAACCCATTAAGAGAAAAACAACTTTGAGCAAGACTAGCACAAGGTAATTACTAAGCTGAGCCGAATTCCTTTGC
>NW_022592116.1:0-4245 GCF_004348235.1 Phoca vitulina
TTCAGACACCATGCTATAGTTCTGACCAGCCACAGATGCTGCATCTGCTCAGATCACAAGGAATGAAGGCGATCAGAGTAAAGATCATGAATCTATACAATAATAACCTAGAACATCTACAAAATGGAGGAACTTTAAATGCATTGTGTTAGGATTTGGAAAATGACAAGGATACTCACTGTTTCTACTGTTCTTTAGCATGGAACTAAAAGCCCTGAGCGGTGCTCTAAGGAAAAAAAAGAAAGAAGGTATGGGGATTTGACAGGAAGAGACCGGCTCGTGCACCCAGAAAAAGCAAAAGAATGAAGTCAGAACATACCACAGCAAGAGAGAGCACAGATCTGCAGAATATGAGATCCACTTCCAAAAACCAGTATTTCTCATAGAATTACACCAGTAGTAATCATTCAAAATATGAATTTGAAGTAAAAAGTAAGATACTATTCCCAAGAGTGACCCAAAGTGTAGAGAAACAGCTCTCTAGCATTTTGGTCTGGTGATTCCTTTACACTCAGGAAAATTTGAGCCTCTAATGGACTTTTGTTTTGGTACATTATCACTCCCCATGTTCACCATATTAGAAAGGAACACTGAGATTCTCTGAAAATATTCAGTTTTGGATACATTCAAAAGATGAGTAAACCTATTCAATGTCTTTGTAAGTAACATATTTTTTGGAAAGTAACTACTTTTACAAAATGAACATTTAGTGACAAGAGTGGGTTTTTTTTTTTTTTTTACATTTTAGCAAATTTGTTCCATGCTGGCTGGGTGGGAGACAAGATTATGCTTGTATCTACTTCTTCATTCAGCCTGTGGCAATATGTGGTTTTAGTTGAAGCATATGATGAAAATACATCCTCACCTTCATTGGAAAAGTGAGGACCTGATGGTCCCCCAGGAAAGGTCTCTGGGGCCCCAGGGTCCTCATATCACACTTTGAGGTAGCCTCTGTTATAAAATATCCAGGAATGAATCAAACACATGCAATACCACCAAATTTAGAAATTTTTACCATTAATAAAAATGTAGAAGGCGATTTGAATACATGGAGAACAATCTACATTCTCAGATGAGGTCGGCAAATATGGTAATGATAACACTTCTTCCTCAAATTATAGCATCAGGGCGACTGCATTTACACTTCCAGTGAATCAGCTGTACATCTCATAAGTTTCCTCAAATCTCTTCTGAAAAATGAGGTCACTGCAAAACTATACTAATCTTCCTAAAATGGAGTCAATAGGAAAGAAATGTTCTGGCAGGGATGGAGACTCATCATAGACATTATACACATCATAGTCTTTTTTTTTTTAAGATTTATTTATTTATTTATTTATTTATTTATTTATTTATTTATCTGAGAGAGCGAGAATGAGAGAGAGAGAGTACATGAGACGGGGGAGGGTTAGAGGGAGAAGCAGGTTCCTCGCTGAGCAGGGAGCCCGATGCGGGACTTGATCCCGGGACTCCAGGATCACGACCTGAGCCGAAGGCAGTCGCTTAACCAACTGAGCCACCCAGGCGCCCCACATCATAGTCTTTTTTAAGTGTGAATCTGGAACAGACACAGACACTGATCAAATTGATTGGATACCTCAGAAACTATCCCCCCATGATTCACAGCTCAACATGTGATAAAAGTGGGAGCACAAATCAAAGGGAAACGGTGGAATATTTAGGAGTTTGTGGTGGGAAAACTGGTCCTTTTATGCAGCAAAGTCAATCTGAGTATCTGCCCAAGACCACACGCAAAGGCGGATTCCAGGATTCAAGACATAAATACAAAATAGGACACTGGGAAGTTAATAAGAGAGGGTGTAGGAGAAGAATTTTGTTGATCCAGGAGTGGAGAAGTACTTCCTTTTTTCTTTTTATTAAGTTCAATTAGCCAATATATAGTACATCATTAGTTTTTGATGTAGTGTTCAATGATTCATTAGTTGTGTATAACACCCAATACTCATCTTAAACACACTTCAGAAACACAAACATTAGGTAATTTTGAAAGAATGAAAACATCAACACCAATTGTGTTTGTTCAACAAATGATGTCCTGGATTCAGTTAAGGGGAGATGAAAATGTCCACAACTGACCAGGGAATAGGATGTAGAATAAACAAGAAACCAGTTCCATCTACAAGAAGTAGAAAGCTCAATACAGAAATGAGCAAAGGTGTGAGCAGAGAACTCACAGAGGGCGTAGCACAGGCAAATGAAAACATGCTTAAAAGTGGGAGGGAAGGAGAGAAAGGGAAATGCAGTGGAAATTCAGTGTCTACCCGTTCAATGCTCCAAATTAGAAAGTGCCCAGTGCTGATCAGGGATGGGGAGAAAGCAATATTCGTGCACTGCCTGTAAGAACTAGAGGGTGAAAATTAAGAGCTCCTGTGCTCTGTGCACCAGCACATGTGCTCCTGAGCATCTATCTCCATTGCTCACAGGTATTTGTAGGGCAGCACGTCAGGGGATGTTTTGTAGCATTGCTGGTAGTGAGGAATGGGAAAAGTTGCTTGTCCATAAGTGGGAAGAGGGCAGGTCACATGGGCTGGATGAAACTACTGGAGCTCCAGGCAGCAGCTGGATGCGCATACAACCATGTAAAGGGCCCTCTCTTTATCATAAGAAACAAACTGGGGGTTGCTGGAGGGGAGGGGGGTGCAGGGATGGGGTAACTGGGTGATGGACATTAAGGAGGGCATGTGATGTAATGATGTAACTGGGTATTATATAAGACTGATGAATCTCAGGCCTGTACCTATGAAACCATAGTACATTATATGTTAATTAATTGAATTTAAATAAAAAATATTTTTAAAAGTATTATTAAGTGAATGAAGCAAAAACCAGATGAATGCTCTAGCATAATTCCATTTGAGCATGTGAAATACAGAGCACCTGAAACTATTCTGGATGATGCTGTCACTATACATCTGTCAAGCCCACAGAACGTGCAACACAGACAGTGAACTCTAACATAACATGTGGGCTGAGATATTAATAATAATGTATCATATTGGTTCACCAATTGGAACAAATGCACCACACTAACACAAGAGGTAAATCTATAAAGAACTTCTCAAACTCAACACCCAAAAAACAAATAATCAAGTCAAAAAATGGGCAGAAGACGCGAACAGACACTTCTCCAAAGAAGACAAAGAAACGGCTGACACCTCAAAATGTTCATCATCATTAGCCATCAGGGAAATTCAAATCAAAACCACATTGAGATACCACCTTACACCAGTTAGAATGGCAAAAATGGACAGGGAAAGAAACAACAAATGCTGGAGAGGTTGTGGAGAAAGGGGAACCCTCTTACACTGTTGGTGGGAATGCAAGTTGGTACAGCCACTTTGGAAAGCGGTGTGGAGGTGCCTCAAAAAATTAAAAATAGAGCTACCCTATGACCTAGCAATTGCACTCCTGGATATTTACCCCAAAGACACAGATATAGTGAAAAGAAGGGCCATAGCACCCCAATGTTCATAGCAGCAATGTCCGCAATAGCCAAACTGTGGAAAGAACCAAGATTCCCCTCAGTAGATGAATGGATAAAGAAGGTGTGGTCCATATATACAATGGAATATTACTCAGCCATCAGAAAGTATGAACACCCAAATTTACATCAACATGGATGGGACTGGAGGAGGTTATACTAAGTGAAATAAGTCAAGCAGAGAAAGTCAATTATCATATGGTTTCATTTATTTGTGGAACATAAGGAATAGCATGGAGGACATTAGGAGAAGGAAGGGAAAAATGAAGTGGGGGGAAATCGGAGGGGGAGATGAACCATGAGAGACTATGGACTCTGAGAAACAAACAGGTTTTAGGGGGGAGGGGGGATTGGTTAGCCCGGTGATGGGTATTAAGGAGGGCATGTACTGCATGGAGCACTGGGTGTTATATGAAAACAAAGGATCGTGGATCATCACATCAAAAACTAATGATGTAATGTATGGTGACTAACATAACATAATATTTTAAAAATTAAAAAAAAATAAATGGTGTGCAGGAGAGAGGATGTATGCCTTTTTCTGTAAACTAAAAACATTTCTATAAAATCTAAAAGTGACCAATTTTCTATGAAGTTACAAAAGGAAAAAGATAATTTACAACATAGATATGCACAGAGAAATAATACCTGTCTACAAGAGCATACACAAATCAAAGAACATACCTTCAGTGTGTTAGAATGGTTGTTGAAACTGGAGGGAAACAGGGTGGCAGAAAGAGAAC
>NW_022592117.1:0-4241 GCF_004348235.1 Phoca vitulina
AGCATTGGACAAAATACAACATCCTTTCCTGATTAAAACTCTCCAGAGTATAGGGATAGAGGGAACATTCCTCAAGCTCATAAAATCCATCTATGAAAAACCCACAGCGAATATCATCCTCAAAGGGGAAAAGCTGAGAGCCTTTCCCTTAAGATCAGGAACACGTCAAGGGTGCCCACTCTCACCACTGTTGTTCAACATAGTACTAGAAGTCCTAGGAACAGCAATCAGACAACAAAAAGAAATAAAAGGTATTCAAATTGGCAAAGAAGAAGTCAAACTCTCTCTTTTCGCAGACGACATGATACTTTATGTGGAAAACCCAAAAGACTCCACCCCCAAATTACTAGAACTCATGCAGCAATTCAGTAATGTGGCAGGATACAAAATCAATGCACAGAAATCAGTTGCTTTCTTTTACACTAACAACGCAACTGTAGAAAGAGAAATTAAAGAAACAATTCCATTTACAGTAGCACCAAAAACCATAAGATACCTCAGAATAAGCCTAACCAAAGAGGTAAAGAATCTATACTCTAGGAACTACAAAACACTCATGAAAGAAATGGAAGAAGACACAAAAAGATGGAAAAATATTCCATGCTCATGGATCGGAAGAATAAACATTGTTAAAATGTCTATGCTACCCAGAGCAATCTATACCTTCAATGCCATCCCGATCAAAATTCCAATGACATTTTTCAAAGTGCTGGAACAAACAATCCTAAAATTTGTATGGAATCAGAAAAGACCCCAAATCGCCAAGGAGATGTTGAAGAAGAAACACAAAGCTGGGGGCATCACGTTGCCCGATTTCAAGCTATATTACAAATCAGTGATCACCAAGGCAGCATGGTACTGGCACAGAAACAGACATACAGACCAATGGAACAGAATAGAAAACCCAGATATGGACCCTCAACTGTATGGTCAAATAATCTTTGCCAAAGCAAGAAAAAACATGCAATGGAGAAAAGACAGTCTCTTCAATAAATGGTGCTGGGAAAATCGGACAGCCACATGCAGAAGAATGAAACTCGACCATTCTCTAACACCACTCACAAAGATAAACTCAAAGTGGATGAAAGACCTCAATGTGAGACAGGAATCCATCCAAATCCTAGAGGAGAACATAGGCAGTAACCTCTTTGACATCGGCCACAGCAACTTCTTTCAAGATACATCTCCAAAAGCTAGTGAAACAAAAGCAAAAATGAACTTTTGGGACTTCATCAAGATCAAAAGCTTCTGCACAGCAAAGGAAACAGTCAACAAAACAAAGAGGCAACCCACAGAATGGGAGAAGATATTCGCAAATGACACTACAGATCAAGGGCTGGTATCCAAAATCTATAAAGAACTTCTCAAACTCAATACCCAAAAAACAAATAATCAAGTCAAAAAGTGGGTAGAAGAGATGAACAGACACTTCTCTGAAGAAGACATACAAATGGCTAACAGACATATGAAAAAATGTTCATCATCATTAGCCATCAGGGAAATCCAAATCAAAACCACCCTGAGATACCACCTTACACCAGTTAGATGGCAAAAATTGACAGGGCAAGAACAACAAATGTTGGAGAGGTTGTGGAGAAAGGGGAACCCTCTTACACTGTTGGTGGGGAATGCAAGTTGGTAGAGCCACTTTGGAAAACAGTGTGGAGGTGCCTCAAAAATTTAAAAATAGAGCTACCCTATGACCCAGCAATTGCACTCCTGGGTATTTACCCCAAAGACACAGATGTAGTGAAAAGAAGGGCCATATGCACCCCAATGTTCATAGCAGCAATTTCCACAATAGCCAAACTGTGGAAAGAGCCGAGATGCCCTTCAACAGATGAGTGGATAAAGATGTGGTCCATATATACAATGGAATATTACTCAGCCCTCAGAAAGGATGAATACCCAAGTTTTACATCAACAGGGATGCGACTGGAGGAGGTTATGCTAAGTGAAATAAGTCAAGCAGAGAAAGTCAATTATCATACGGTTTCACTTATTTGTGGAACATAAGGAATAACATGGAGGACATTAGGAGAAGGAAGGGAAAAATGAAGGGGGGGAATCAGAGGGAGAGATGAACCATGAGAGACTATGGACCTGAGAAACAAACAGGGTTTTAGAGGGGAGGGGGGAGGGGGGATTGGTTAGCCCGGTGATGGGTATTAAGGAGGGCACGTACTGCATGGAGCACTGGGTGTTATATGAAAACAATGGATCGTGGATCACTACATCAAAAACTAATGATGTATTGTATGGTGACTAACATAACATAATAAAATTAAAAACTACAAAAAAAAATAGTAAAAAAAAATAAAAAAGTTGGATATTCATCCTTTCTGATGGCTGAGTAATATTCCATGGTACATATGGACCACATCTTCTTTATCCATTCATCTGTTGAAGGGCATCTCAGCTCTTTCCACAGTTTGGCTATTGCAGACATTGCGGCTATGAACATTGGGGTGCATACGGCCCTTCTTTTCACTACATCTGTGTCTTTGTGATAAATACCCAGGAGTGCAATTGCTGGGTCATAGGGTAGCTTTATTTTTAAATTTTTGAGGCACCTCCGCACTGTTTTCCAACGTGGCTGTACCAACTTGCATTTCCACCAATGCAAGAGGTGTAAGAGGGTTCCCCTTTCTCCACAACCTCTCCAACATTTGTTGTTTCTTTCCCTGTCCATTTTTGCCATTCTAACTGGTGTAAGGTGGTATCTCAGGGTGCTTTTGATTTGGATTTCCCTGATGGCTAATGATGATGGACATTTTTCATGTGTCTGTTAGCCATTTGTATGTCTTCTTCAAAGAAGTGTCTTTTCATACCTTCTGCCCACTTTTTGACTTCATTATTTGTTTTTTGGGTGTTGAGTTTAAGTTCTTTATAGATCTTGGATATCAGCCCTTTATCTGTAGTGTCATTTGCAAATATCTTCTCCCATTCTGTGGGTTGCCTCTTTGTTTTGTTGACTGTTTCCTTTGCTGTGCAGAAGCTTTTGATCTTGATGAAGTCCCAAAAGTTCATTTTGGCTTTTGTTTCACTAGCTTTTGGAGATGTATCTTGAAAGAAGTTGTTGTGGTCGATGTCAAAGAGGTTACTGCCTATGTTCTCCTCTAGGATTTGGATGGATTTCTGTCTCACATTGAGGTCTTTCATCCATTTTGAGTTTATCTTTGTGAATGGTGTTAGAGAATGGTTGAGTTTCATTCTTCTGCACGTGGCTGTCCAATTTTCCCAGCACCATTTATTGAAGAGACTGTCTTTTCTCCATTGCATGTTTTTTCCTGCTTTGTCAAAGATTATTTGACCAAAGAGTTGAGTGTCCATATCTGGGTTCTCTTTCTGTTCCATTGGTCTATATGTCTGTTTTTGTGCCAGTACCATGCTGTCTTGTTGATCACGGCTTTGTAATACAGCTTGAAATCGAGCAACGTGATGCCCCCGGCTTTGTTTTTCTTTTTCAACATCTCCTTGGCGATTTGGGGTCTTTTCTGATTCCATACAAATTTTAGGATTGTTTGTTCCAGCACTTTGAAAAATGTCATGGAATTTGGATCATGATGGCATTGAAGGTATAGATTGCTCTGGTTAGCATAGACATTTTAACAATGTTTATTCTTCTGATCCATGAGCATGGAACATTTTTACATCTTTTTGTGTCTTCTTCAATTTCTTTCATGAGTGTTCTGTACTTCCTAGAGTATAGATCCTTTACCTCTTTGGTTAGGTTTATTCTGAGGTATCTTATGGTTTTTGGTGCTATTGTAAATGGAATCGTTTCTCTAATTTCTCTTTCTACAGTTCCATTGTTAGTGTATAAGAAAGCAACTGATTTCTGTGCATTGGTTTTGTATCCTGCCACATTACTGAATTGCTGCATGAGTTCTAGTAGTTTGGGGGTGGACTCTTTTAGGTTCTCCACATAAAGTATCATGTCGTCTGCGAAAAGAGAGAGTTTGACTTCTTCTTTGCCAATTTGAATACCTTTTATTTCTTTTTGTTGTCTGATTGCTGTTGCTAGGACTGCTAGTACTATGCTGAACAATAGTGGCAAGAGTGGGCATCCTTGATGTGTTTCTGATCTTAAGGGAAATGCTCTCAGCTTTTCCCCATCAAGGATGATATTTGCTGTGGTTTTTTCATAGATGGATTTTATGAACTTGAGGAATGTTCCCTCTATCCCTATATTCTGGAGAGTTTTAATCAGGAAAGGATGTTGTATTTTGTCCAATGCT
>NW_022592118.1:0-4236 GCF_004348235.1 Phoca vitulina
TCCTATCTTTCAATAGTTACCCTGAATGTAAATGGGCTAAATGCCCCAATCAAAAGACACAGGCTATCAGATTGGATTAAAAAACAAGACCCATCGATATGCTGTCTGCAAGAGACTCATTTTAGACCCAAAGACACCCCCAGATTGAAAGTGAGGGGGTGGAAAACCATTTACCATGCTAATGGACACCAAAAGAAAGCTGGGGTGGCAATCCTTATATCAGACAAATTAGATTTTAAACCAAAGACTGTAATAAGAGATGAGGAAGGACACTATATCATACTTAAAGGGTCTATCCAACAAGAAGATCTAACAATTGTAAATATCTATGCCCCTAACATGGGAGCAGCCAATTATATAAGGCAATTAATAACAAAAGCAAAGAAACACATCGACAACAATACAATAATAGTGGGGGACTTTAACACCCCCCTCACTGAAATGGACAGATCATCTAAGCAAAAGATCAACAAGGAAATAAAGACTTTAAATGACACACTGGACCAAATGGACTTCACAGACATATTCAGCAACATTCCATCCCAATGCAAGGGAACACACATTCTTCTTTAGTGCCCATGGAACATTCTCCAGAATCGATCACATCCTAGGTCATTAATCAGGTCTCAACTGGTACCAAAAGATTGGGATCATTCCCTGCCTATTTTCAGACCACAATGCTTTGAAACTAGAACTCAATCACAAGAGGAAAGTCAGAAAGAACTCAAATACATGGAGGCTAAAGAGCATCCTACTAAAGAATGAATGGGTCAACCAGGAAATTAAAGAACAATTAAAAAAATTCATGGAAACCAATGAAAATGAAAACACAACTGTTCCAAATCTTTGGGATACAGCAAAGGCAGTCCTAAGAGGAAAGTATATAGCAATACAAGCCTTTCTCAAGAAATAAAAAAGGTCTCAAATACACAACCTAAACCTACACCTAAAGGAGCTAGAGAAAAAACAGCAAATAAAGCGTAAACCCAGCAGGAGAAGAGAAATAATAAAGATCAGAGCAGAAATCAATGAAATAGAAACCAAAAGAACAGTAGAACAGATCAACGAAACTAGGAGCTGGTTCTTTGAAAGAATTAACAAGATTGATAAACTCCTGGCCAGACTTATCAAAAAGAAAAGAGAAAGGACCCAAATCAACAAAATCATGAATGAAAGAGGAGAGATCACAACCAACAACAAAGAAATACAAACAGTTATAAGAACATATTATGAGCAACTCTATGCCAGCAACTTAGATAACCTGGAAGAAATGGATGCATTCCTAGAGATGCATCGACTACCAAAACTGAACCAGGAAGAAATAGAAAACCTGAACAGACCTATAACCACTAAGGAAATTGAAGCAGTCATCAAAAATCTCCCAACAAACAAGAGCCAGGGCCAGATGGCTTCCCAGGGGAATTCTACCAAACATTTAAAGAAGAATTAATACCTATTCTTCTGAAACTGTTCCAAAACATAGAAATGGAAGGAAAACTTCCAAACTCGTTTTCTGAGGCCACCATTACCTTGATCCCAAAACCAGACAAAGACCCCATCAAAAAGGAGAATTACAGACCAATATCCTTGATGAACATGGATGCAAAAATTCTCACCAAAATACTAGCCAATAGGATCCAACAGTACATTAAAAGGATTATTCACCACGACCAAGTGGGATTTATCCCTGGGCTGCAAGGTTGGTTCAACATCCGCAAATCAATCAATGTAATATAATACATTAAGAAAAGAAAGGACAAGAACCATATGATCCTCTCAATAGATGCAGAAAAAGCATCTGACAAAGTACAGCATCCTTTCTTGATCAAAACTCTTCAGAGTATAGGGATAAAGGGTACATACCTCAATATCATAAAAGCCATCTATGAAAAACCCACAGCAAATATCATTCTCAATGCAGAAAAACTGAGAGCTTTCCCCCTAAGGTCAGGAATGCGGCAGGGATGTCCACTATCACCACCGCTATTCAACATAGTATTAGAAGTCCTAGCCACAGCAATCAGACAACAAAGAGAAAACAAAGGCATCCAAATCGGCAAAGAAGAAGTCAAACTCTCTTTGCAGATGATATGATACTTTATGTGGAAAACCCAAAAGACTCCACCCCAAAACTGCTAGAACTCATACAGGAATTCAGTAAAGTGGCAGGATATAAAATCAATGCACAGAAATCAGTGGCATTCCTATACACCAACAACAAGACAGAAGAAAGAGAAATTAAGGAGTCAATCCCATTTACAATTGCACCCAAAACCATAAGACACCTAGGAATAAATCTAACCAAAGAGACAAAGAATCTGTACTCACAAAACTATAAAATACTCATGAAAGAAATTGAGGAAGACACAAAGAAATGGAAAAATGTTCCATGCTCATGGATTGGAAGAACAAATATTGTGAAGATGTCAATGCTACCTAGAGCAATCTACACATTCAATGCAATCCCCATCAAAATACCATCCACTTTTTTCAAAGAAATGGAACAAATAATCCTAAAATTTGTATGGAACCAGAAAAGACCCGGAACAGGAATGTTGAAAAAGAAAAGCAAAGCTGGTGGCATCACAATTCCGGACTTCCAGCTCTATTACAAAGCTGTCATCATCAAGACAGTATGGTACTGGCACAAAAACAGACACATAGATCAATGGAACAGAATAGAGAGCCCAGAAATGGACCTTCAACTCTATGGTCAACTAATCTTTGACAAAGCAGGAAAGAATGTCTAATGGAAAAAAGACAGTCTCTTCAACAAATGGTGTTGGGAAAATTGGACAGCCACATGCAGAAGAATGAAACTGGACCATTTCCTTACACCACACACAAAAATAGACTCCAAATGGTTGAAAGACCTCAATGTGAGACAGGAGTCCATCAAAATCCTAAAGGAGAACACAGGCAGCAACCTCTTCGACCTCAGCCGCAGCAACTTCTTCCTAGAAACATCGCCAAAGGCAAGGTAAGCAAGGGTAAAAATGAACTATTGGGACCTCATCAAGATAAAAAGCTTTTGCACAGCAAAAGAGACAGTCAACAAAACCAAAAGACAACCAACAGAATGGGAGAAGATATTTGCAAATGACATATCAGATAAAGGGCTAGTATCCAAAATCTATAAAGAACTTATCAAAGTCAACACCCAAAGAACAAATGATCCAATCAAGAAATGGGCAGAAGACATGAACAGACATTTTTCCAAAGAAGACATCCAAATGGCCAACAGAAAAAGTGCTCAACATCGTTCGGCTTCAGGGAAATCCAAATCAAAACCTCAATGAGATACCACCTCACACCAGTCAGAATGGCTAAAATTAACAAGTCAGGAAATGCAGATGTTGGTGGGGATGCGGAGAAAGGGGAAGCCTCCTAGACTGTTGGTGGGAATGCAAGCTGGTGCAACCACTCTGGAAAACAGTATGGAGGTTCCTCAAAAAGTTGAAAATAGAGCTACCATACAATCTAGCAATTGCACTCTTGGGTATTTACCCCAAAGATACAAATGTAGGGATCCCAAGGGGTACGTGTACCCCGATGTTTATAGCAGCAATGTCCACAATAGCCAAACTGTGGAAAGAGCCAATATGTCCATTGACAGATGAATGGATAAAGAAGATGTGGTATATATAGAGAGTGGAATATTATGCAGCCACCAAAAGGAATGAAATCTTGCCATTTGCAACGACATGGATAGAACTGGAGGGTGTTATGTTGAGCGAAATAAGTCAATCAGAGAAAGACATGTATCATATGACCTCACTGATATGAGGAATTCTTTATCTCAGGAAACAAACTGAGGGTTGCTGGAGTGGGGGGTGGGGTGGGAGGGATGGGGTGGCTGGGTGATAGACATTGGGGAGGGTATGTGCTATGGTGAGTGCTGTGAATTTTGCAAGACTGTTGCATCACAGATCTGTACCTCTGAAACAAATAATGCAATATACGTTAAGAAAAAAAAGAAGATAGCAGGAGGGGAAGAATGAAGGGGGGGAAATCTGAGGGGTGGACGAACCATGAGAGACGATGGACTCTGAAAAACAAACTTAGGGTTCTAGAGGGGAGGGAGGTGGGAGGATGTGTTAGCCTGGTGATGGGTATTAAAGAGGGCACATTCTGCATGGAGCACTGGGTGTTACGCACAAATAATGAATCCTGGAACACTACATCAAAAACTAATGATGTAATGTATGGTGATTAACGTAACAATAAAAAATTTTT
>NW_022592119.1:0-4234 GCF_004348235.1 Phoca vitulina
TCCAGGCCTCCTCTCTTCCTTCTTTTCTATCATCTAACCTTCTTCCTCACTAATAGTTCTTCTGCCTCATTTTCCCTGGCTGTCAGGGTACCCAGTTTAGACTGCATTTCATTCATAACATTTTTAAGATTACTTGACCATAGAGTTGTGGGTCCATTTCTATGTTCTCTATTCTGTTTCCTTAATCTGTGGGTCTGTTTTTATGTCAGCATCATAACGTCTTAAAGATTTCAGCTTTATAATACAGTTTGATGTCCAGAATTGTGATACCTCCAGCATTACTTTGCTATTTGGGGTCTCTTGTGGTTCCTTAGAAATGTTAAGATTGTTCTTATTCCATGAAAAATTGCTGATGTTATTTTGATAAGAATTGCATTGAATATGTAGATCACTTTGGGTGGTATAGACATTTTTTTAAATTTATTTTTTATTTTTTTATTGTTATGTTAATCCCCATACATTACATCATTAGTTTTAGATATAGTGTTCCATGATTCATTGTTTGTGCATAACACCCAGTGCTCCATGCAGAACGTGCCCTCCTCAATACCCATCACCAGGCTAACCCATCCTCCCACCCCCCTCCCCTCTAGAACCCTCAGTTTGTTTTTCAGAGTCCATCGTCTCTCATGGTTCTTCTCCCCCCTCCGATTTCCCCCCCTTCATTCTTCCCCTCCTGCTACATTCTTCTTCTTTTTTTCTTTCTTAACCTATATTGCATTATTTGTTTCAGAGGTACAGATCTGAGATTCAACAGTCTTGCACAATTCACAGCGCTTACCAGAACACATACCCTCTCCAGTGTCCATCACCCAGTCAGCCCATCCCTCACACCCCACCCCCCACTCCAGCAACCCTCAGTTTGTTTCCTGAGATTAAGAATTCCTCATATCAGTGAGGTCATATGATACATGTCTTTCTCTGTTTAACTTATTTCGCTCAGCATAATACCCTCCAGTTCCATCCACGTCGGTGCAAATGGCAAGATCTCATTCCTTTTGATGGCTGCATAATATTCCATTGTATATATATACCACCTCTTCTTTATCCATTCATCTGTTGATGGACATCTTGGCTCTTTCCACAGTTTGGCTATTGTGGACATTGCTGCTATAAACATCGGGGTGCACGTAGCCTTTCGGGTCCCTACTTTTGTATCTTTGGGGTAAATACCCAGGAGTGCAATTGCTGGATCCTATGGTAGCTCTATTTTCAACTTTTTGAGGAACCTCCATACTGTTTTCCAGAGTGGCTGCACCAGCTTGCATTCCCACCAACAGTGTAGGAGGGTTCCCCTTTCTCCGCATCCCCGCCAACATCTGTCATTTCCTGACTTGTTAATTTTAGCCATTCTGACTGGTGTGAGGTGGTATCTCATTGAGGTTTTGATTTGGATTTCCCTGATGCCGAGCGATATTGAACACTTTTTCATGTGTCTGTTGGCCATTTGGATGTCTTCTTTGGAGAAATGTCTGTTCATGTCTTCTGCCCATTTCTTGATTGGATTCTTTGTTCTTTTGGTGTTGAGTTTGATGAGTTCTTTATAGATTTTGGATACTAGCCCTTTATCTGATATGTCATTTGCAAATATCTTCTCCCATTCTGTCAGTTGTCTTTTGGTTTTGTTGACTGTTTCCTTTGCTTTGCAAAAGCTTTTTATCTTGATGAAGTCCCAATAGTTCATTTTTGCCCTTGCTTCCCTTGCCTTTGGCGATGTTTCTAGGAAGAAGTTGCTGTGGCTGAGGTGGAAGAGGTTGCTGCCTGTGTTCTCCTTTAGGATTTTGATGGACTCCTGTCTCACATTGAGGTCTTTCAACCATTTGGAGTCTATTTGTGTGTGTGGTGTAAGGAAATGGTCCAGTTTCATTCTTCTGCATGTGGCTGTCCAATTTTCCCAACACCATTTGTTGAAGAGACTGTCTTTTTTCCATTGGACATTCTTTCCTGCTTTGTCAAAGATTAGTTGACCATAGAGTTGAGGGTCCATTTCTGGGCTCTCTATTCTGTTCCATTGATCTATGTGCCTGTTTTTGTGCCAGTACCATACTGTCTTGATGATGACAGCTTTGTAGTAGAGCTGGAAGTCTGGAATTGTGATGCCGCCGGCTTTGCTTTTCTTTTTCAACATTCCTCTGGCTATGCGGGGTCTTTTCTGGTTCCATACAAATTTTAGGATTATTTGTTCCATTTCTTTGAAGAAAGTGGATGGTATTTTGATGGGGATTGCACTGAATGTGTAGATTGCTCTAGGTAGGATTGACATCTTCACAATATTTGTTCTTCCAATCCATGAGCATGGAACGTTTTTCCATTTCTTTGTGTCTTCCTCAATTTCTTTCATGAGTATTTTATAGTTTTCTGAGTACAGATCCTTTGCCTCTTTGGTTAGATTTATTCCTAGGTATCTTATGGTTTTGGGTGCAATTGTAAATGGGATCGACTCCTTAATTTCTCTTTCTTCTGACTTGTTGTTGGTGTATAGGAATGCCACTGACTTCTGTG
Source organism: Phoca vitulina (assembly GCF_004348235.1). Classification (NCBI taxonomy): domain Eukaryota; kingdom Metazoa; phylum Chordata; class Mammalia; order Carnivora; family Phocidae; genus Phoca; species Phoca vitulina. Next base: position 2,503 of record NW_022592119.1, read on the forward strand.
CATTGATTTTATATCCTGCCACTTGACTGAATTCCTGTATGAGTTCTAGCAGTTTTGGGGTGGAGTCTTTGGGATTTTCCACATAAAGTATCATATCATCTGCAAAGAGTGAGAGTTTGACTTCTTCTTTGCCAATTTGGATGCCTTTGATTTCTTTTTGTTGTCTGATTGCTGTGGCTAGGACTTCCAATACTATGTTGAATAGCAGTGGTGATAGTGGACATCCCTGCCGCGTTCCTGACCTTAGGGGGAAAGCTCTCAGTTTTTCCCCATTGAGAATGATATTCGCTGTAGGTTTTTCATAGATGGCTTTTATGATATTGAGGTATGTACCCTCTATCCCTATACTCTGAAGAGTTTTGATCAAGAAAGGATGCTGTACTTTGTCAAATGCTTTTTCTGCATCTATTGAGAGGATCATGTGATTCTTGTTTTTTCTTTTGTTAATGTATTGTATCACGTTGATTGATTTGCGGATGTTGAACCAACCTTGCAGCCCAGGGATAAATCCGACTTGGTCGTGGTGAATAATCCTTTTAATGTACTGTTGGATCCTATTGGCTAGTATTTTGGTGAGAATTTTTGCATCCATGTTCATCAGGGATATTGGTCTGTAATTCTCCTTTTTGATGGGGTCTTTGTCTGGTTTTGGGATCAAGGTAATGCTGGCCTCATAAAATGAGTTTGGAAGTTTTCCTTCCATTTCTATTTTTTGGAACAGTTTCAGAAGGATAGGTATTAATTCTTCTTGAAATGTTTGGTAGAATTCCCCTGGGAAGCCATCTGGCCCTGGGCTTTTGTGTTTTGGGAGATTTTTGATGACTGCTTCTATTTCCTTAGTGGTTATAGGTCTGTTCAGGTGTTCTATTTCTTCCTGGTTCAGTTTTGGTAGTTGATACATCTCTAGGAAATCATCCATTACTTCCAGGTTATCTAATTTGTTGGCATAGAGTTGCTCATAATATGTTCTTATAATTGTTTGTATTTCCTTGGTGTTGGTTGTGATTTCTCCTCTTTCATTCATGATTTTGTTGATTTGGGTCATTTCTCTTTTCTTTTTGATAAGTCTGGCCAGGGGCTTATCAATCTTGTTAATTCTTTCAAAGAACCAGCTCCTAGTTTCGTTGATCTGTTCTACTGTTCTTTTGGTTTCTATTTCATTGATTTCTGCTCTGATCTTTATTATTTCTCTTCTCCTGCTGGGTTTAGGCTTTATTTGCTGTTCTTTCTCCAGCTCCTTTAGGTGTAGGGTTAGGTTGTGTACTTGAGACCTTTCTTGTTTCTTGAGAAAGGCTTGTATTGCTATATACTTTCCTCTTAGGACTGCCTTTGCTGTATCCCAAAGATTTTGAATAGTTGTGTTTTCATTTTCATTGGTTTCCATGAATTTTTTTAATTCTTCTTTAATTTCCTGGTTGACCCATTCATTCTTCAGTAGGATGCTCTTTAGCCTCCATGTATTTGAGTTCTTTCTGACTTTCCTCTTATGCTTGAGTTCTAGTTTCAAAGCATTGTGGTCTGAAAATAGGCAGGGGATGATCCCAATCTTCTGGTACCGGTTGAGACCTGATTTATGACCTAGGATGTGATCTATTCTGGAGAATGTTCCATGGGCACTAGAGAAGAATGTGTATTCCATTGCTTTGGGATGGAATGTTCTGAATATGTCTGTGAAGTCCATTTGGTCCAGTGTGTCATTTAAAGTCTTTATTTCCTTGTTGATCTTTTGCTT
>NW_022592120.1:0-4230 GCF_004348235.1 Phoca vitulina
ATAGAGGGTACATACCTCAATATCATAAAAGCCATCTATGAAAAACCTACAGCGAATATCATTCTCAATGGGGAAAAACTGAGAGCTTTCCCCCTAAGGTCAGGAACGCGGCAGGGATGTCCACTATCACCACTGCTATTCAACATAGTATTGGAAGTCCTAGCCACAGCAATCAGACAACAAAAAGAAATGAAAGGCATCCAAATTGGCAAAGAAGAAGTCAAACTCTCACTCTTTGCAGATGATATGATACTTTATGTGGAAAATCCCAAAGACTCCACCCCAAAACTGCTAGAACTCATACAGGATTCAGTCAAGTGGCAGGATATAAAATCAATGCACAGAAAGCAGTGGCATTCCTATACACCAACAACAAGACAGAAGAAAGAGAAATTAAGGAGTCGATCCCATTTACAATTGCACCCAAAACCATAAGATACCTAGGAATAAATCTAACCAAAGAGGCAAAGGATCTGTACTCAGAAAACTATAAAATACTCATGAAAGAAATTGAGGAAGACACAAAGAAATGGAAAAACGTTCCATGCTCATGGATTGGAAGAACAAATATTGTGAAGATGTCAATCCTACCTAGAGCAATCTACACATTCAATGCAATCCCCATCAAAATACCATCCACTTTCTTCAAAGAAATGGAACAAATAATCCTAAAATTTGTATGGAACCAGAAAAGACCCCGCATAGCCAGAGGAATGTTGAAAAAGAAAAGCAAAGCTGGCGGCATCACAATTCCAGACTTCCAGCTCTACTACAAAGCTGTCATCATCAAGACAGTATGGTACTGGCACAAAAACAGACACATAGATCAATGGAACAGAATAGAGAGCCCAGAAATGGACCCTCAACTATATGGTCAACTAATCTTTGACAAAGCAGGAAAGAATGTCCAATGGAAAAAAGACAGTCTCTTCAACAAATGGTGTTGGGAAAATTGGACAGCCACATGCAGAAGAATGAAACTGGACCATTTCCTTACACCACACACAAAAATAGACTCCAAATGGTTGAAAGACCTCAATGTGAGACAGGAGTCCATCAAAATCCTAAAGGAGAACACAGGCAGCAATCTCTTCGACCTCGGCCGCAGCAACTTCTTCCTAGAAACATCGCCAAAGGCAAGGGAAGCAAGGGCAAAAATGAACTATTGGGACTTCATCAAGATAAAAAGCTTTTGCAAAGCAAAGGAAACAGTCAACAAAACCAAAAGACAACTGACAGAATGGGAGAAGATATTTGCAAATGACCTATCAGATAAAGGGCTAGTATCCAAAATCTATAAAGAACTCATCAAACTCAACACCAAAAGAACAAAGAATCCAATCAAGAAATGGGCAGAAGACATGAACAGACATTTTTCCAAAGAAGACATCCAAATGGCCAACAGACACATGAAAAAGTGTTCAATATCGCTCGGCATCAGGGAAATTCAAATCAAAACCTCAATGAGATACCACCTCACACTAGTCAGAATGGCTCAAATTAACAAGTCAGGAAATGACAGATGTTGGCGGGGATGCGGAGAAAGGGGAACCCTCCTACACTGTTGGTGGGAATGCAAGCTGGTGCAGCCACTCTGGAAAACAGTATGGAGGTTCCTCAAAAAGTTGAAAATAGAGCTACCATATGATCCAGCAATTGCACTCCTGGGTATTTACCCCAAAGATACAAAAGTAGGGACCCGAAAGGCTACGTGCACCCCGATGTTTATAGCAGCAATGTCCACAATAGCCAAACTGTGGAAAGAGCCAAGATGTCCATCGACAGATGAATGGATAAAGAAGAAGTGGTATATATATACAATGGAATATTATGCAGCCATCAAAAGGAATAAGATCTTGCCATTTGCAACGACGTGGATGGAACTGGAGGGTATTATGCTGAGCGAAATAAGTCAAAGAGAGAAAGACATGTATCATATGACCTCACTGATATGAGGAATTCTTAATCTCAGGAAACAAACGGAGGGTTGCTGGAGTGGGGGGTGGGGTGGGAGGGATGGGGTGACTGGGTGATGGACACTGGGGAGTGTATGTGTTCTGGTAAGCGCTGTGAATTTTGCAAGACTGTTGAATCTCAGATCCGTACCTCTGAAACAAATAATGCAATAGATGTTAAGAAAGAAAAAAAGAAGAAGAAGAATGTAGCAGGAGGGGAAGAATGAAGGGGGGGAAATCGAAGGGGGAGAAGAACCATGAGAGACAATGGACTCTGAAAAACAAACTGAGAGTTCTAGAGGGGAGGGGGTTGGGAGGATGGGTTAGCCTGGTGATGGGTATTGAGGAGGGCACGTTCTGCATGGAGCACTGGGTGTTATGCACAAACAATGAATCATGGAACACTATATCTAAAACTAATGATGTAATGTATGGGGATTAACATAACAATAAAAAAAATTTAAAAAAAAATAAAGGCAACAAATTGACACTAAAAAAAAAAAAGTCAAAAAATAAATAAATAAAAAAAAATAAAAATATTTTTTTATTTTTCATTTTTAGGGACATATTCTATCCCTTCATGGTAATTAACCTTATTTTTGGTAAATATATAAGTCGTTCTCTCTTTAAAATTTTGGGATACAATTTCTTCTAACAGACCAAAATATACCCTAAATCTCTAGTGTATGGCTTTGTTCTAGTCTCCTGCCTGACCACATTCTCTCCCTTTTTTTTTCTTTCTTTTTTCAACCAACTTTTTATTTTATCAATTCCTTTTATTTTTTTTTAAGATTTTATTTATTTATTTGACAGAGAGAGAGATAGCAAGAGCAGGAACACAAGCAAGGGGAGTGGGAGAGGGAGAAGCAGGTTCCCCACTGAGCAGGGAGCCTGATGTGGGGCTTGATCCCAGTATCCCGGGATCAGGACCTGAGCCGAAGGCAGATGCTTAAAGACTTAGCCACCCAGGTGCCCCTTATCAATTCCGTTTATAAAATCTTTTATAATTTTCATCTGTACATTCAATTCCATCCCTTCATCATATTTACCCTAATTTTTGTACATATAAAAGGTTTTCTTGCTTTAAAATTTTGGGAGGCACTTTCTTCTAAAAGACCAAAATACACCCAAAATCTAGTGTGTGGCACTGATCTATGCACCAGCCTGATCATATTTGATCATATTCTTTTTTCTTTATCTTTTTCTTTTTCTTTTTTTCCTTTCTTTCTTTCCCTTTCTATTCCCCAGTTTCTGGTCTCTTCTGATTTGTCTAGTGTATATTTTTCTGGGGTCGTTGTTACCCTGTTAGCATTTTGTTCTCTCATTCATCTATTCTCCTCTGGACAAAAAGACAAGACGGAATAAATCACCTCAAAAAGACAGAACAAGAGGCAGTATCGACTGCCAGGGACCTAATCAATACAGACATTGTAAGATGTCAGAAATAGAGTTCAGTATGATGATTCTAAATATACCAGCTGGGATTGAAAAAACATGGAAGATACTAGAGAAACCCTTTCTGGGGAATTAAAGAACTAAAATCTAACCAATTCGAAATCAAAAAGGCTATTAATGAGGTGCAATCAAATATGGGTGTGCTAACTGCTAGGATAAATGAGGCAGAAGAGAGAATCAGTGATATAGAATACCAAATGATGGAAAATAAAGAAACTGAGAAAAAGAGAGATAAACAACTACTGGATCATGAGGGCAGAATTCAAGAGATAAGTGATACCATAAGATGAAACAAAATTAGAATAATTGGGATCCCACAAGAAGAAGGAAGAGAGAGAGAGGGGCAGAAGGTATGTTAGAGCAAATTATAGCAGAGAACTTCCCTAATTTGGGGAAGGAAACAGGCATCAAAATCCAAGAGGCACAGAGAATCCACCTTCAAAATCAGTAAAAATAGGTCAACACCCCGACAGCTAATAGTAAAACTTATGAGACTCAGAGACAAAGAGAAAATCCTGAAAGCAGCTCGGACCAAGAGGTCTGTAACCTACAAGGGTAGAAACATTAGATTGGCAACAGACCTATCCACAGAGACCTGGCAGGCCACAAAGAACTGGCATGATATATTCAGAGCACTAAACCAGAAAAATATGCAGCCAAGATTACTATATCCAAGTAGGCTATCATTGAAAATAGAAGGAGAGATAAAAAGCTTCCAGGACAAACAAAAACTAAAGGAATTTGCAAACATGAAACCAGCCCTACAAGAAATCTTGAAAGGGGTCCTCTAAGCAAAGAGAGAGCCTAAAAGCAACATAGA
>NW_022592121.1:0-2838 GCF_004348235.1 Phoca vitulina
AAATGTCTGTTCATGTCTTCTGCCCATTTCTTGATTGGATTCTTTGTTCTTTTGGTGTTGAGTTTGATGAGTTCTTTATAGATTTTGGATACTAGCCCTTTATCTGATATGTCATTTGCAAATATCTTCTCCCATTCTGTCAGTTGTGTTTTGGTTTTGTTGACTGTTTCCTTTGCTTTGCAAAAGCTTTTTATCTTGATGAAGTCCCAATAGTTCATTTTTGCCCTTGCTTCCCTTGCCTTTGGCGATGTTTCTAGGAAGAAGTTGCTGCGGCTGAGGTCGAAGAGGTTGCTGCCTGTGTTCTCCTTTAGGATTTTGATGGACTCCTGTCTCACATTGAGGTCTTTCAACCATTTTGAGTCTATTTTTGTGTGTGGTGTAAGGAAATGGTCCAGTTTCATTCTTCTGCATGTGGCTGTCCAATTTTCCCAACACCATTTGTTGAAGAGACTGTCTTTTTTCCATTGGACATTCTTTCCTGCTTTGTCAAAGATTAGTTGACCATAGAGTTGAGGGTCCATTTCTGGGCTCTCTATTCTGTTCCACTGATCTATGTGTCTGTTTTTGTGCCAGTACCATACTGTCTTGATGATGACAGCTTTGTAGTAGAGCTGGAAGTCTGGAATTGTGATGCCGCCAGCTTTGCTTTTCTTTTTCAACATTCCTCTGGCTATGCGGGGTCTTTTCTGGTTCCATACAAATTTTAGGATTATTTGTTCCATTTCTTTGAAGAAAGTGGATGGTATTTTGATGGGGATTGCATTGAATGTGTAGATTGCTCTAGGTAGGATTGACATCTTCACAATATTTGTTCTTCCAATCCATGAGCATGGAACGTTTTTCCATTTCTTTGTGTCTTCCTCAATTTCTTTCATGAGTATTTTATAGTTTTCTGAGTACAGATCCTTTGCCTCTTTGGTTAGATTTATTCCTAGGTATCTTATGGTTTTGGGTGCAATTGTAAATGGGATCGACTCCTTAATTTCTCTTTCTTCTGACTTGTTGTTGGTGTATAGGAATGCCACTGACTTCTGTGCATTGATTTTATATCCTGCCACTTGACTGAATTCCTGTATGAGTTCTAGCAGTTTTGGGGTGGAGTCTTTGGGATTTTCCACATAAAGTATCATATCATCTGCAAAGAGTGAGAGTTTGACTTATTCTTTGCCAATTTGGATGCCTTTGATTTCTTTTTGTTGTCTGATTGCTGTGGCTAGGACTTCCAATACTATGTTGAATAGCAGTGGTGATAGTGGACATCCCTGCCGCGTTCCTGACCTTAGGGGGAAAGCTCTCAGTTTTTCCCCATTGAGAATGATATTCGCTGTAGGTTTTTCATAGATGGCTTTTATGATATTGAGGTATGTGCCCTCTATCCCTATACTCTGAAGAGTTTTGATCAAGAAAGGATGCTGTACTTTGTCAAATGCTTTTTCTGCATCTATTGAGAGGATCATGTGATTATTGTTTTTTCTTTTGTTAATGTATTGTATCACGTTGATTGATTTGCGGATGTTGAACCAACCTTGCAGCCCAGGGATAAATCCGACTTGGTCGTGGTGAATAATCCTTTTAATGTACTGTTGGATCCTATTGGCTAGTATTTTGGTGAGAATTTTTGCATCCATGTTCGTCAAGGATATTGGTCTGTCATTCTCCTTTTTGATGGGGTCTTTGTCTGGTTTTGGGATCAAGGTGATGCTGGCCTCTTAAAACAAGTTTGGAAGTTTTCCTTCCATTTCTATTTTTTGGAACAGTTTCAGAAGAATAGGTATTATCTTCTTTATGCATTTGGTAGAATTCCCCTGGGAAGCCATTTGGCCCTGGGCTTTTGTTTGTTGGGAGATTTTTGATGACTGCTTCTATTTCCCTAGTGGTTACAGGTCTGTTCAGGTTTTCTATTTCTTCCTGGTCCAGTTTTGGTAGTTGATACATCTCTAGGAATGCATCCATTTCTTCCAGATTATCTAATTTGCTGACATAGAGTTGCTCATAGTATGTTCTTAAATTGTTTGTAATTCTTTGGTGTTGATTGTGATCTCTCCTCTTTCATTCATGATTTTCTTGATTTGGGTCATTTCTCTTTTCTTTTTGATAAGTCTGGCCAGGGGTTTATCAATCTTGTTAATTCTTTCAAAGAACAAGCTCCTACTTTTGTTGATCTGTTCTACTGTTCTTTTGGTTTCTATTTCATTGATTTCTGCTCTGATCTTTATTATTTCTCTTCTTCTCTGGGTTTAGGCTTTATTTGCTGTTCTTTCTCCAGCTCCTTTAGGTGTAGGGTTAGGTTGTGTACTTGAGACCTTTCTTGTTTCTTGAGAAAGGCTTGTATTGCTATATACTTTCCTCTTAGGACTGCCTTTGCTGCATCCCAAAGATTTTGAATAGTTGTGTTTTCATTTTCATTGGTTTCCATGAACTTTTTAATTCTTCTTCTTTTTTTTTTTTTTAAACCACCACAGATTTATTTTATCATTGTGCATTTTTTTTTTAATTTTTTTATTGTTATGTTAATCCCCATACATTACATCATTAGTTTTAGATATAGTGTTCCATGATTCATTGTTTGTGCATAACACCCAGTGCTCCATGCAGAACGTGCCCTCCTCAATACCCATCACCAGGCTAACCCATCCTCCCACCCCCCTCCCCTCTAGAACCCTCAGTTTGTTTTTCAGAGTCCATCGTCTCTCATGGTTCTTCTCCCCCTCCGATTTCCCCCCCTTCATTCTTCCCCTCCTGCTACATTCTTCTTCTTTTTTTCTTTCTTAACATATATTGCATTATTTGATTCAGAGGTACAGATCTGAGATTCAACAGTCCTGCACAATTCACAGC
>NW_022592121.1:2938-4228 GCF_004348235.1 Phoca vitulina
CTTCTTTATCCATTCATCTGTTGATGGACATCTTGGCTCTTTCCACAGTTTGGCTATTGTGGACATTGCTGCTATAAACATCGGGGTGCACGTAGCCTTTCGGGTCCCTACTTTTGTATCTTTGGGGTAAATACCCAGTAGTGCAATTGCTGGATCATATGGTAGCTCTATTTTCAACTTTTTGAGGAACCTCCATACTGTTTTCCAGAGTGGCTGCACCAGCTTGCATTCCCACCAACAGTGTAGGAGGGTTCCCCTTTCTCCGCATCCACGCCAACATCTGTCATTTCCTGACTTGTTAATTTTAGCCATTCTGACTGGTGTGAGGTGGTATCTCATTGAGGTTTTGATTTGGATTTCCCTGATGCCGAGCGATATTGAACACTTTTTCATGTGTCTGTTGGCCATTTGGATGTCTTCTTTGGAGAAATGTCTGTTCATGTCTTCTGCCCATTTCTTGATTGGATTCTTTGTTCTTTTGGTGTTGAGTTTGATGAGTTCTTTATAGATTTTGGATACTAGCCCTTTATCTGATATGTCATTTGCAAATATCTTCTCCCATTCTGTCAGTTGTGTTTTGGTTTTGTTGACTGTTTCCTTTGCTTTGCAAAAGCTTTTTATCTTGATGAAGTCCCAATAGTTCATTTTTGCCCTTGCTTCCCTTGCCTTTGGCGATGTTTCTAGGAAGAAGTTGCTGCGGCTGAGGTCGAAGAGGTTGCTGCCTGTGTTCTCCTTTAGGATTTTGATGGACTCCTGTCTCACATTGAGGTCTTTCAACCATTTTGAGTCTATTTTTGTGTGTGGTGTAAGGAAATGGTCCAGTTTCATTCTTCTGCATGTGGCTGTCCAATTTTCCCAACACCATTTGTTGAAGAGACTGTCTTTTTTCCATTGGACATTCTTTCCTGCTTTGTCAAAGATTAGTTGACCATAGAGTTGAGGGTCCATTTCTGGGCTCTCTATTCTGTTCCACTGATCTATGTGTCTGTTTTTGTGCCAGTACCATACTGTCTTGATGATGACAGCTTTGTAGTAGAGCTGGAAGTCTGGAATTGTGATGCCGCCAGCTTTGCTTTTCTTTTTCAACATTCCTCTGGCTATGCGGGGTCTTTTCTGGTTCCATACAAATTTTAGGATTATTTGTTCCATTTCTTTGAAGAAAGTGGATGGTATTTTGATGGGGATTGCATTGAATGTGTAGATTGCTCTAGGTAGGATTGACATCTTCACAATATTTGTTCTTCCAATCCATGAGCATGGAACGTTTTTCCATTTCTTTGTGTCTTCCTC